>NC_059133.1:101468604-101771807 GCF_020740605.2 Lemur catta
CCTTAACACTATACTAGGGCTGATACTAACCCTAACCCTAACCGTAACACTATCCTAGGGCTGATGCTAACACTAACCCTAACACTATCCTAGGGCTGATGCTATCCCTAACCCTAACACTATCCTCGGGCTGATGCTAACCGTAACCCTAACCCTAATACTATCCTACGGCTGATGCTAACCCTAATCCTAACACTATCCTAAGGCTGATGCTAACCCTAACATTAACCCTAACACTATCCTAGGGCTGATGCTAACCCTAGCCCTAACACTATCCTAGGGCTGATGCTAACCCTAACCCTAACACTATCCTAGGCCTGATGATAACCCTAACCCTAACACTATCCTAGGGCTAATGGTAACCCTAACCCTAACCCTAACACTATCCTAGGGCTGAAGCTAACCCTAACCCTAACACTATCCTAGGGCTCATGCTAACCATAACCCCAACCCTAACACTGTCCTAGGGCTGATGTTGACGCTAACCCTATCCCTGTCTGTATCCTAGGGCTCATGCCAACCGTAGCCCTAAAACTATCCTAGGGCTGATGCTAACCCTAATCATAACGCTATCCTAGGCCTGATGATAACCCTAACCCTAACACTAACACTATCCTAGGGGTGATGCTAACGTTAACCCTAACACTATCCCAGGGCTTATGCTAACCCTAACGCTAACCCTAACACTATCCTAGGGCTGATGCTAACCCTATCCCTAACACTATCTTAGGGCTGATGCTAACCCTAACCTTAACACTATCCTAGGGCTGAGGCTAACCCAAAACCTAACCCTAACACTATCCTAGGGCTGATGCTAACCCTAACACTAACCCTAACACTATCCTAGGGCTGATGGTATCCTGAACCCTAACACGATCCTAGGGCTGATGCTAACCCTAACCCTCACACTATCCTTGCGCTGATGCTAACCCTAACCCTAACCCAAACACTATCCTAGGGCTGATGCTAACCCTAACCGTAACCCTAACACTATCCTAGGGCTGATGCTAACCCTAACATTAACACTATCCTAGGGCTGAAGCTAACCCTTACCCTAACCCTAACACTATCCTAGGTCTGATGTTAACCCTAACCCTAACCCTAACACTATCCTAGTGCTGATGCTAACCCTAACCCTAACCCTAACACTATCCTAGGGCTGATGCTAACCCTAACCCTAACCCTAACACTATCCTAGGGCTGTGGTAACCCTAACGCTAACACTATTCTAGGGCTGATGCTAACCCTAACCCTAACCCAAACACTATCCTAGGGCTGATGCTAACCCTAACCTTAACCCTAACAATATCCTAGGGCTGATGATAACCCTAACATTAACACTATCCTAGTGCTGATGCTAACCCTAACCCTAACCCTAACACTATCCTAGGGCTGATGCTAACCCTAACCCTAACCCTAACACTATCCTAGGGCTGATGCTAACCCTAACCCTAACACTGTCCTAGGGCTGATGCTAACCATAACCCTAACCCTAACACTATCCTAGGGCTGATGCTAACCCTAACCCTAACACTGTCCAAGACTGATGCTATCCCTAACCCTAACACTTACAGTATCCTAGGGCTGATGCTAACCCTAACCATAACACTATCCTAGGGCTGATGCTACGCTAACCCTAACAGTAACACTATCCTAGGGTTGATGCTATCCCTAACCCTAACCCTAACACTATCCTAGGGCTGATGCTAACCTTAAACCTAACACTATCCTACGGCTGATGCTAACCCTAACACTAAATCTATCCTTGGGCTGACGCTAACCCTAACCCTAACCCTAACACTATCCTAGGGCTGATGTTAACCCTAACCCTAACCCTTACACTATCCTAGTGCTGATGCTAACACTAACCCTAACCCTAACACTATCCTAGGGCTGATGCTAACCCTAACCCTAACCCTAACACTATCCTAGGGCTGATGGTAACCCTAACGCTAACACTATTCTAGGGCTGATGCTAATCCTAACTCTAACCCTAACACTATCCTAGGGCTGATGCTATCCCGAACCGTAACACTATCCTAGGGCTGATGCTAACCGTAACCGTAACCCTAACACTATTCTAGGGCTGATGCTAACCCTAACATTAACACTATCCTGGGGCTGATGCTAACCCTAACAATAAACCTAACAGTATCGTAGGGCTGATGCTAACCCTAACCCTAACACTATCCTAGGGCTGATGCTAACCCTAAACCTAACACTATCCTTGGGCTGATGTTAACCCTAACCCTAACCCTCACACTATCCTAGGGCTGATGCTAACCCTAACCGTAACCCTAACACTATCCTAGGGCTGATGCTAACCCTAACACTAACACTATCCTAGGGCTGATGCTAACCCTAACCCTAACCCTAACACTATCCTAGGGCTGGTGCTAACCCTAACCCTAACCCTAACCCTAGCCTAGTGCTGATGCTAACCCTAACCCTAACCCTAACACTATCCTAGGGCTGATGCTAACCCTAACCTTAACCTTAACACTATCCTAGGGATGAAGCTAACCCTAACCCTAACACTTTCCTAGGGCTGATGCTATCCCTAACCCTAACCCTAACACTATCCTAGGGCTGATGCTAACCCTAACCCTAACACTATCCTAGGACTGATGCTAACCCTAACCCTAACCCTAACACTATCCTAGGGCTGATGCTAACCCTAACCCTAACCGTAACACTATCCTAGGGCTGATGCTAACCCTAACACTAACACTATCCTTGGGCTGATGCTAAACCTAACCCTAACCATAACACTATCCTAGGACTGATGCTAACCCTAACCCTAACAACAACACTATCCTAGTGCTGATGCTAACCCTAACCTTAACACTATACTAGGGCTGATACTAACCCTAACCCTAACCGTAACACTATCCTAGGGCTGATGCTAACACTAACCCTAACACTATCCTAGGGTTGATGCTAACCCTAACCCTAACACTATCCTCGGGCTGATGCTAACCGTAACCCTAACCCTAACACTATCCTACGGCTGATGCTAACCCTAATCCTAACACTATCCTAAGGCTGATGCTAACCCTAACATTAACCCTAACACTATCCTAGGGCTGATGCTAACCCTAGCCCTAACACTATCCTAGGGCTGAAGCTAACCCTAACCCTAACACTATCCTAGGCCTGATGATAACCCTAACCCTAACACTATCCTAGGGCTAATGGTAACCCTAACCCTAACCCTAACACTATCCTAGGGCTGAAGCTAACACTAACACTAACACTATCCTAGGGCTCATGCTAACCATAACCCCAACCCTAACACTGTCCTAGGGCTGATGTTGACCCTAACCCTATCCCTGTCTGTATCCTAGGGCTCATGCCAACCGTAGCCCTAAAACTATCCTAGGGCTGATGCTAACCCTAATCATAACGCTATCATAGGCCTGATGATAACCCTAACCCTAACACTAACACTATCCTAGGGGTGATGCTAACGTTAACCCTAACACTATCCCAGGGCTTATGCTAACCCTAACGCTAACCCTAACACTATCCTAGGGCTGATGCTAACCCTATCCCTAACACTATCTTAGGGCTGATGCTAACCCTAACCCTAACCCTAACACTATCCTAGGGCTGATGCTAACCCTAACCCTAACCCTAACACTATCCTAGGGCTGATGCTAACCCTAACCCTAACACTTTCCTAGGGCCGATGCTAACCCTAACCCTAACCCTAACACTATCCTAGGGCTGATGCTAACCCTAACCCTAACACTGTCCTAAGACTGATGCTAACCCTAACCCTAACACTTACAGTATCCTAGGGCTGATGCTAACCCTAACCATAACACTATCCTAGGGCTGATGCTACGCTAACCCTAACCGTAACACTATCCTAGGGCTGATGCTATCCCGAACCCTAACCCTAACACTATCCTAGGGCTGATGCTAACCTTAAACCTAACACTATCCTACGGCTGATGCTAACCCTAACACTAACTCTATCCTTGGGCTGACGCTAACCCTAACCCTAACCCTAACACTATCCTAGGGCTGATGCTAACCCTAACCCTAACACTATCCTAGGGCTGAAGCTAACCCTAACCCTAACACTATCCTAGGGCTGATGCTAACCCCAACCCTAACACTAACACTATCCTAGTGCTGATGCTAACCCTAACCTTAACCGTAACACTATCCTAGGGCTGATGCTAACCCTAACACTAACAATAACACTGTCCTAAAGCTGATGCTAACCATAACCCTAACACGATACTAGGGTTGATTCTAACCCTAACCCTAACCGTAACACTATCCTAGGGCTGATGCTAACAGTAATCCTAACACTATCCTAGTGCTGATGCTAACCCTAACCTTAACACTATACTAGGGCTGATGCTAACCCTAACCCTAACTGTAACACTATCCTAGGGCTGATGCTAACACTAACCCTAACACTATCCTAGGGCTGATGCTAACCCTAACCCTAACACTATCCTCGGGCTGATGCTAACCGTAACCCTAACCCTAACACTATCCTACGGCTGATGCTAACCCTAATCCTAACACTATCCTAAGGCTGATGCTAACCCTAACATTAACCCTAACACTATCCTAGGGCTGATGCTAACCCTAGCCCTAACACTATCCTAGGGCTGATGCTAACCCTAACCCTAACACTATCCTAGGCCTGATGATAAGCCTAACCCTAACACTATCCTAGGGCTAATGGTAACCCTAACCCTAACCCTAACACTATCCTAGGGCGGAAGCTAACCCTAACCCTAACACTATCCTAGGGCTCATGCTAACCATAACCCCAACCCTAACACTGTCCTAGGGCTGATGTTGACCCTAACCCTATCCCTGTCTGTATCCTAGGGCTCATGCCAACCGTAGCCCTAAAACTATCCTAGGGCTGATGCTAACCCTAATCATAACGCTATCCTAGGCCTGATGATAACCCTAACCCTAACAATAACACTATCCGTGGTCTGATGCTAACCCTAACACTAACACTATCCTAGTGCTGATGCTAACCCTAACACTAACACTATCCTTGGGCTGATGCTAACCCAAACCCTAACCCTAACACTATCCTAGGGGTGATGCTAACGTTAACCCTAACACTATCCCAGGGCTGATGCTAACCCTAACCCTAACCCTAACACTATCCTAGGGCTGATGCTAACCCTATCCCTAACACTATCTTAGGGCTGATGCTAACCCTAACATTAACACTATCCTAGGGCTGAGGCTAACCCAAACCCTAACCCTAACACTATCCTAGGACTGATGCTAACCCTAACCTTATCACTATCCAAGGGCTGATGCTAACCCTAACACTAACCCTAACACTATCCTAGGGCTGATGGTATCCTGAACCCTAACACGATACTAGGGCTGATGCTAACCCTAACCCTCACACTATCCTTGCGCTGATGCTAACCCTAACCCTAACCCAAACACTATCCTAGGGCTGATGCTAACCCTAACCGTAACCCTAACACTATCCTAGGGATGATGCTAACCCTAACATTAACACTATCCTAGGGCTGAAGCTAACCCTTACCCTAACCCTAACACTATCCTAGGGCTGATGTTAACCCTAACCCTAACCCTAACACTATCCTAGTGCTGATGCTAACCCTAACCCTAACCCTAACACTATCCTAGGGCTGATGCTAACCCTAACCCTAACCCTAACACTATCCTAGGGCTGTGGTAACCCTAACGCTAACACTATTCTAGGGCTGATGCTAACCCTAAACCTAACCCAAACACTATCCTAGGGCTGATGCTAACCCTAACCGTAACCCTAACACTCTCTTAGGGCTGATGATAACCCTAACATTAACACTATCCTAGAGCTGATGCTAACCCTAACCCTAACCCTAACACTATCCTAGGGCTGATGCTAACCCTAACCCTAACCCTAACACTATCCTAGGGCTGATGCTAACCCTAACCCTAACACTGTCCTAGGACTGATGCTAACCCTAACCCTAACACTTACAGTATCCTAGGGCTGATGCTAACCCTAACCATAACACTATCCTAGGGCTGATGCTACGCTAACCCTAACCGTAACACTATCCTAGGGCTGATGCTATCCCTAACCCTAACCTTAACACTATCCTAGGGCTGATGCTAACCTTAAACCTAACACTATCCTACGGCTGATGCTAACCCCAACCCTAACACTAACACTATCCTAGTGCTGATGCTAACCCTAACCTTAACCGTAACACTATCCTAGGGCTGATGCTAACCCTAATCCTAACAATAACACTGTCCTAAAGCTGATGCTAACCATAACCCTAACACGATACTAGGGTTGATGCTAACCCTAACCCTAACCGTAACACTATCCTAGGGCTGATGCTAACACTAATCCTAACACTATCCTAGGGCTGATGATAACCCTAACCCTAACACTATCCTAGGGCTGATGCTAACCCTAACCCTAACCTTCACACTATCCTAGGGCTGAAGCTAACCCTAACACTAACACTTTCCTAGGGCTGATGCTATCCCTAACCCTAACCCTAACACTATCCTAGGGCTGATGCTAACCCTAACCCTAACACTATCCTAGCACTGATGCTAACCCTAACCCTAACCCTAACACTATCCTAGGGCTGATGCTAACCCTAACACTAACACTATCCTTGGGCTGATGCTAACCCTAACCCTAACCATAACACTATCCTAGTACTGATGCTAACCCTAACTCTAACAACAACACTATCCTAGTGCTGATGCTAACCCTAACCTTAACACTATACTAGGGGTGATGCTAACCCTAACCCTAACCGTAACACTATCCTAGGGCTCATGCTAACACTAACCCTAACACTATCCTAGGGCTGATGCTAACCCTAACACTAACACTATCCAAGGGCTGATGCTAACCCTAACCCTAACCCTAACACTATCCTAGGGGTGATGCTAACGTTAACCCTAACACTATCCCAGGGCTGATGCTAACCCTAACCCTAACCCTAACACTATCCTAGGGCTGATGCTAACCCTATCCCTAACACTATCTTAGGGCTGATGCTAACCCTAACCTTAACACTATCCTAGGGCTGAGGCTAACCCAAACCCTAACCCTAACAGTATCCTAGGGCTGATGCTAACCCTAACACTAACCCTAACACTATCCTAGGGCTGATGGTATCCTGAACCCTAACACGATCCTAGGGCTGATGCTAACCCTAACCCTCACACTATCCTTGCGCTGATGCTAACCCTAACCCTAACCCAAACACTATCCTAGGGCTGATGCTAACCCTAACCGTAACCCTAACACTATCCTAGGGCTGATGCTAACCCTAACATTAACACTATCCTAGGGCTGAAGCTAACCCTTAGCCTAAACCTAACACTATCCTAGGGCTGATGTTAACACTAACCCTAACCCTAACACTATCCTAGTGCTGATGCTAACCCTAACCCTAACCCTAACACTATCCTAGGGCTGATGCTAACCCTAACCCTAACCCTAACACTATCCTAGGGCTGTGGTAACCCTAACGCTAACACTATCCTTGGGCTGACGTTAACCCTAACCCTAACCCTAACACTATCCTAGGGCTGATGCTAACCCTAACCCTAACACTATCCTAGGGCTGAAGCTAACCCTAACCCTAACACTATCCTAGGGCTGATGCTAACCCCAACCCTAACACTAACACTATCCTAGTGCTGATGCTAACCCTAACCCTAACCCTAACGCTATCCTAGGGCTGATGCTAACCCTAACCCTAACCCTAACACTATCCTACGGCTGATGCTAACCCTAACGCTAACACTATCCTTGGGCTGACGTTAACCCTAACCCTAACCCTAACACTATCCTAGGGCTGATGCTAACCCTAGCCCTAACACTATCCTAGGGCTGAAGCTAACCCTAACCCTAACACTATCCTAGGGCTCATGCTAACACTAACCCTAACACTATCCTAGGGCTGATGCTAACCGTAACACTAACAGTATCCTAGGGCTGATGCTAACCCTAACCCTAACCCTAACACTATCCTAGGGGTTATGCTAACGTTAACCCTAACACTATCCCAGGGCTGATGCTAACCCTAACCCTAACCCTAACACTATCCTAGGGCTGATGCTAACCCTATCCCTAACGCTATCTTAGGGCTGATGCTAACCCTAACCTTAACACTATCCTAGGGCTGAGGCTAACCCAAACCCTAACCCTAACACTATCCTAGGGCTGATGCTAACCCTAACACTAACCCTAACACTATCCTAGGGCTGATGGTATCCTGAACCCTAACACGATCCTAGGGCTGATGCTAACCCTAACCCTCACACTATCCTTGCGCTGATGCTAAGCCTAACCCTAACCCAAACACTATCCTAGGGCTGATGCTAACCCTAACTGTAACCCAAACACTATCCTAGGGCTGATGCTAACCCTAACATTAACACTATCCTAGGGCTGAAGCTAACCCTTAGCCTAAACCTAACACTATCCTAGGGCTGATGTTAACACTAACCCTAACCCTAACACTATCCTAGTGCTGATGCTAACCCTAACCCTAAACCTAACACTATCCTAGGGCTGATGCTAACCCTAACCCTAACCCTAACACTATCCTAGGGCTGTGGTAACCCTAACGCTAACACTATTCTAGGGCTGATGCTAACCCTAACCCTAACCCTAACACTATCCTAGGGCTGATGCTATCCTGAACCCTAACACTATCCTAGGGCTGATGCTAACCCTAACCCTAACACTATCCTTGCGCTGATGCTAACCCTAACCCTAACCCAAACACTATCCTAGGGCTGATGCTCACCCTAACCGTAACCCTAACACTATCCTAGGGCTGATGATAACCCTAACATTAACACTATCCTAGTGCTGATGCTTACCCTAACCCTAACCCTAACACTATCCTAGGGCTGATGCTAACCCTAACCCTAACCCTAACACTATCCTAGGGCTGATGGTAACCGTAACGCTAACACTAACCTAGGGCTGATGCTAACCCTAACCCTAACCCTAACACTATCCTAGGGCTGATGCTAACCCTAACCCTAACACTGTCCTAGGACTGATGCTAACGCTAACCCTAACCCTTACAGTATCCTAGGGCTGATGCTAACCCTAACCATAACACTATCCTAGGGCTGATGCTAACGCTAACCCTAACCCTAACCCTAACACTATCCTAGTGCTGATGCTAACCCTAACCCTAACCCTAACACTATCCTAGGGCTGATGCTAACCCTAACCCTAACCCTAACACTATCCTAGGGCTGTGGTAACCCTAACGCTAACACTATTCTAGGGCTGATGCTAACCCTAACCCTAACCCAAACACTATCCTAGGGCTGATGCTAACCCTAACCGTAACCCTAACACTGTCTTAGGTCTGATGATAACCCTAACATTAACACTATCCTAGAGCTGATGCTAACCCTAACCCTAACCCTAACACTATCCTAGGGTTGATGCTAACCCTAACCCTAACCCTAACACTATCCTAGGGCTGATGCTAACCCTAACCCTAACACTGTCCTAGGACTGATGCTAACCCTAACCCTAACACTTACAGTATCCTAGGGCTGATGCTAACCCTAACCATAACACTATCCTAGGGCTGATGCTACGCTAACCCTAACCGTAACACTATCCTAGGGCTGATGCTATCCCTAACCCTAACACTAACACTATCCTAGGGCTGATGCTAACCTTAAACCTAACACTATCCTACGGCTGATGCTAACCCTAACGCTAACACTATCCTTGGGCTGACGTTAACCCTAACCCTAACCCTAACACTATCCTATGGCTGAAGCTAACCCTAACCCTAACACTATCCTAGGGCTGATGCTAACCCCAACCCTAACACTAACACTATCCTAGTGCTGATGCTAACCCTAACCTTAACCGTAACACTATCCTAGGGCTGATGCTAACCCTAACCCTAACAATAACACTGTCCTAAAGCTGATGCTAACCATAACCCTAACACGATACTAGGGTTGATGCTAACCCTAACCCTAACCGTAACACTATCCTAGGGCTGATGCTAACAGTAATCCTAACACTATCCTAGGGCTGATGATAACCCTAACCCTAACACTACCCTAGGGCTGATGCTAACCGTAACCCTAACCCTAACACTATCCTAGGGCTGATGCTAACCCTAATCCTAACACTATCCTGGGGCTGATGATAACCCTAACCCTAACCCTAACACTATCCTAGTGCTGATGCTAACCCTAAAACTAACACTATCCTAGGGCTGATGCTAAACCTAGCCCTAACACTATCCTAGGGCTGATGCTAACCCTAACCCTAACACTATCCTAGGCCTGATGATAACCCTAACCCACACCCTAACAGTATCGTTGGTCTGATGCTAACCAAATCACTAACACTATCCTAAGGCTGCTGCTAACACTAACCCTAACCCTAACACTATCCTAGGGCTGATGCTACCTCTAACCCTAACACTATCCTAGGGCTGATGCTAACACTAACCCTAACCCTAACACTATCCCAGGGCTGATGCTAACCCTAACCCTAACCGTAGCACAATCCTAGGGCTGATGCTAACCCTAATCCTAACACTATCCTAGGGCTGATGGTAACCCTAACCCTAACCATAACACTATCCTAGGGCTGATGCTAACCCTAACAATAACCCTAACACTATCGTAGGGCTGATGCTAAACCTCACACTAACACTATCCTAGCGCTGATGCTAACACTAACCCTAACCCTAACACTATCCTAGGGCTGATGCTAACCCCAACCCTAACACTAACACTATCCTAGTGCTGATGCTAACCCTAACCTTAACCGTAACACTATCCTAGGGCTGATGCTAACCCTAATCCTAACAATAACACTGTCCTAAAGCTGATGCTAACCATAACCCTAACACGATACTAGGGTTGATGCTAACCCTAACCCTAACCGTAACACTATCCTAGGGCTGATGCTAACACTAATCCTAACACTATCCTAGGGCTGATGATAACCCTAACCCTAACACTATCCTAGGGCTGATGCTAACCCTAACCCTAACCTTCACACTATCCTAGGGCTGAAGCTAACCCTAACACTAACACTTTCCTAGGGCTGATGCTATCCCTAACCCTAACCCTAACACTATCCTAGGGCTGATGCTAACCCTAACCCTAACAATATCCTAGCACTGAAGCTAACCCTAACCCTAACCCTAACACTATCCTAGGGCTGATGCTAACCCTAACACTAACACTATCCTTGGGCTGATGCTAACCCTAACCCTAACCATAACACTATCCTAGGACTGATGCTAACCCTAACTCTAACAACAACACTATCCTAGTGCTGATGCTAACCCTAACCTTAACACTATACTAGGGGTGATGCTAACCCTAACCCTAACCGTAACACTATCCTAGGGCTCATGCTAACACTAACCCTAACACTATTCTAGGGCTGATGCTAACCCTAACACTAACACTATCCTAGGGCTGATGCTAACCCTAACCCTAACCCTAACACTATCCTAGGGGTGATGCTAACGTTAACCCTAACACTATCCCAGGGCTGATGCTCACCCTAACCCTAACCCTAACACTATCCTAGGGCTGATGCTAACCCTATCCCTAACACTATCTTAGGGCTGATGCTAACCCTAACCTTAACACTATCCTAGGGCTGAGGCTAACCCAAACCCTAACCCTAACACTATCCTAGGGCTGATGCTAACCCTAACACTAACCCTAACACTATCCTAGGGCTGATGGTATCCTGAACCCTAACACGATCCTAGGGCTGATGCTAACCCTAACCCTCACACTATCCTTGCGCTGATGCTAACCCTAACCCTAACCCAAACACTATGCTAGGGCTGATGCTAACCCTAACATTAACACTATCCTAGGGCTGAAGCTAACCCTTAGCCTAAACCTAACACTATCCTAGGGCTGATGTTAACACTAACCCTAACCCTAACACTATCCTAGTGCTGATGCTAACCCTAACCCTAACCCTAACACTATCCTAGGGCTGATGCTAACCCTAACCCTAACCCTAACACTATCCTAGGGCTGTGGTAACCCTAACGATAACACTATCCTTGGGCTGACGTTAACCCTAACCCTAACCCTAACACTATCCTAGGGCTGATGCTAACCCTAACCCTAACCCTAACACTATCCTAGGGGTGATGCTAACGTTAACCCTAACACTATCCCAGGGCTGATGCTAACCCTAACCCTAACCCTAACACTATCCTAGGGCTGATGCTAACCCTATCCCTAACACTATCTTAGGGCTGATGCTAACCCTAACCTTAACACTATCCTAGGGCTGAGGCTAACCCAAACCCTAACCCTAACACTATCCTAGGGCTGATGCTAACCCTAACACTAACCCTAACACTATCCTAGGGCTGATGGTATCCTGAACCCTAACACGATCCTAGGGCTGATGCTAACCCTAACCCTCACACTATCCTTGCGCTGATGCTAACCCTAACCCTAACCCAAACACTATGCTAGGCCTGATGCTAACCCTAACATTAACACTATCCTAGGGCTGAAGCTAACCCTTAGCCTAAACCTAACTCTATCCTAGGGCTGATGTTAACACTAACCCTAACCCTAACACTATCCTAGTGCTGATGCTAACCCTAACCCTAACCCTAACACTATCCTAGGGCTGATGCTAACCCTAACCCTAACCCTAAACTATCCTACGGCTGTGGTAACCCTAACGCTAACACTATCCTTGGGCTGACGTTAACCCTAACCCTAACCGTAACACTATCCTAGGGCTGATGCTAACAGTAATCCTAACACTATCCTAGGCCTGATGATAACCCTAACCCTAACACTACCCTAGGGCTGATGCTAACCGTAAAACTAACCCTAACACTATCCTAGGGCTGATGCTAACCCTAACATTAACACTATCCTAGGGCTGAAGCTAACCCTTACCCTAACCCTAACACTATCCTAGGTCTGATGTTAACCCTAACCCTAACCCTAACACTATCCTAGTGCTGATGCTAACCCTAACCCTAACCCTAACACTATCCTAGGGCTGATGCTAACCCTAACCCTAACCCTAACACTATCCTAGGGCTGTGGTAACCCTAACGCTAACACTATTCTAGGGCTGATGCTAACCCTAACCCTAACCCAAACACTATCCTAGGGCTGATGCTAACCCTAACCTTAACCCTAACAATATCCTAGGGCTGATGATAACCCTAACATTAACACTATCCTAGTGCTGATGCTAACCCTAACCCTAACCCTAACACTATCCTAGGGCTGATGCTAACCCTAACCCTAACCCTAACACTATCCTAGGGCTGATGCTAACCCTAACCCTAACACTGTCCTAGGGCTGATGCTAACCCTAACCCTAACCCTAACACTATCCTAGGGCTGATGCTAACCCTAACCCTAACACTGTCCAAGACTGATGCTATCCCTAACCCTAACACTTACAGTATCCTAGGGCTGATGCTAACCCTAACCATAACACTATCCTAGGGCTGTTGCTACGCTAACCCTAACAGTAACACTATCCTAGGGTTGATGCTATCCCTAACCCTAACCCTAACACTATCCTAGGGCTGATGCTAACCTTAAACCTAACACTATCCTACGGCTGATGCTAACCCTAACACTAAATCTATCCTTGGGCTGACGCTAACCCTAACCCTAACCCTAACACTATCCTAGGGCTGATGTTAACCCTAACCCTAACCCTTACACTATCCTAGTGCTGATGCTAACACTAACCCTAACCCTAACACTATCCTAGGGCTGATGCTAACCCTAACCCTAACCCTAACACTATCCTAGGGCTGATGGTAACCCTAACGCTAACACTATTCTAGGGCTGATGCTAATCCTAACTCTAACCCTAACACTATCCTAGGGCTGATGCTATCCCGAACCGTAACACTATCCTAGGGCTGATGCTAACCGTAACCGTAACCCTAACACTATTCTAGGGCTGATGCTAACCCTAACATTAACACTATCCTGGGGCTGATGCTAACCCTAACAATAAACCTAACAGTATCGTAGGGCTGATGCTAACCCTAACCCTAACACTATCCTAGGGCTGATGCTAACCCTAAACCTAACACTATCCTTGGGCTGATGTTAACCCTAACCCTAACCCTCACACTATCCTAGGGCTGATTCTAACCCTAACCGTAACCCTAACACTATCCTAGGGCTGATGCTAACCCTAACACTAACACTATCCTAGGGCTGATGCTAACCCTAACCCTAACCCTAACACTATCCTAGGGCTGGTGCTAACCCTAACCCTAACCCTAACCCTAGCCTAGTGCTGATGCTAACCCTAACCCTAACCCTAACACTATCCTAGGGCTGATGCTAACCCTAACCTTAACCTTAACACTATCCTAGGGATGAAGCTAACCCTAACCCTAACACTTTCCTAGGGCTGATGCTATCCCTAACCCTAACCCTAACACTATCCTAGGGCTGATGCTAACCCTAACCCTAACACTATCCTAGGACTGATGCTAACCCTAACCCTAACCCTAACACTATCCTAGGGCTGATGCTAACCCTAACCCTAACCGTAACACTATCCTAGGGCTGATGCTAACCCTAACACTAACACTATCCTTGGGCTGATGCTAAACCTAACCCTAACCATAACACTATCCTAGGACTGATGCTAACCCTAACCCTAACAACAACACTATCCTAGTGCTGATGCTAACCCTAACCTTAACACTATACTAGGGCTGATACTAACCCTAACCCTAACCGTAACACTATCCTAGGGCTGATGCTAACACTAACCCTAACACTATCCTAGGGTTGATGCTAACCCTAACCCTAACACTATCCTCGGGCTGATGCTAACCGTAACCCTAACCCTAACACTATCCTACGGCTGATGCTAACCCTAATCCTAACACTATCCTAAGGCTGATGCTAACCCTAACATTAACCCTAACACTATCCTAGGGCTGATGCTAACCCTAGCCCTAACAGTATCCTAGGGCTGAAGCTAACCCTAACCCTAACACTATCCTAGGCCTGATGATAACCCTAACCCTAACACTATCCTAGGGCTAATGGTAACCCTAACCCTAACCCTAACACTATCCTAGGGCTGAAGCTAACACTAACACTAACACTATCCTAGGGCTCATGCTAACCATAACCCCAACCCTAACACTGTCCTAGGGCTGATGTTGACCCTAACCCTATCCCTGTCTGTATCCTAGGGCTCATGCCAACCGTAGCCCTAAAACTATCCTTGGGCTGATGCTAACCCTAATCATAACGCTATCATAGGCCTGATGATAACCCTAACACTAACACTAACACTATCCTAGGGGTGATGCTAACGTTAACCCTAACACTATCCCAGGGCTTATGCTAACCCTAACGCTAACCCTAACACTATCCTAGGGCTGATGCTAACCCTATCCCTAACACTATCTTAGGGCTGATGCTAACCCTAACCCTAACCCTAACACTATCCTAGGGCTGATGCTAACCCTAACCCTAACCCTAACACTATCCTAGGGCTGATGCTAACCCTAACCCTAACACTTTCCTAGGGCCGATGCTAACCCTAACCCTAACCCTAACACTATCCTAGGGCTGATGCTAACCCTAACCCTAACACTGTCCTAAGACTGATGCTAACCCTAACCCTAACACTTACAGTATCCTAGGGCTGATGCTAACCCTAACCATAACACTATCCTAGGGCTGATGCTACGCTAACCCTAACCGTAACACTATCCTAGGGCTGATGCTATCCCGAACCCTAACCCTAACACTATCCTAGGGCTGATGCTAACCTTAAACCTAACACTATCCTACGGCTGATGCTAACCCTAACACTAACTCTATCCTTGGGCTGACGCTAACCCTAACCCTAACCCTAACACTATCCTAGGGCTGATGCTAACCCTAACCCTAACACTATCCTAGGGCTGAAGCTAACCCTAACCCTAACACTATCCTAGGGCTGATGCTAACCCCAACCCTAACACTAACACTATCCTAGTGCTGATGCTAACCCTAACCTTAACCGTAACACTATCCTAGGGCTGATGCTAACCCTAACACTAACAATAACACTGTCCTAAAGCTGATGCTAACCATAACCCTAACACGATACTAGGGTTGATTCTAACCCTAACCCTAACCGTAACACTATCCTAGGGCTGATGCTAACAGTAATCCTAACACTATCCTAGTGCTGATGCTAACCCTAACCTTAACACTATACTAGGGCTGATGCTAACCCTAACCCTAACTGTAACACTATCCTAGGGCTGATGCTAACACTAACCCTAACACTATCCTAGGGCTGATGCTAACCCTAACCCTAACACTATCCTCGGGCTGATGCTAACCGTAACCCTAACCCTAACACTATCCTACGGCTGATGCTAACCCTAATCCTAACACTATCCTAAGGCTGATGCTAACCCTAACATTAACCCTAACACTATCCTAGGGCTGATGCTAACCCTAGCCCTAACACTATCCTAGGGCTGATGCTAACCCTAACCCTAACACTATCCTAGGCCTGATGATAAGCCTAACCCTAACACTATCCTAGGGCTAATGGTAACCCTAACCCTAACCCTAACACTATCCTAGGGCGGAAGCTAACCCTAACCCTAACACTATCCTAGGGCTCATGCTAACCATAACCCCAACCCTCACACTGTCCTAGGGCTGATGTTGACCCTAACCCTATCCCTGTCTGTATCCTAGGGCTCATGCCAACCGTAGCCCTAAAACTATCCTAGGGCTGATGCTAACCCTAATCATAACGCTATCCTAGGCCTGATGATAACCCTAACCCTAACAATAACACTATCCGTGGTCTGATGCTAACCCTAACACTAACACTATCCTAGTGCTGATGCTAACCCTAACACTAACACTATCCTTGGGCTGATGCTAACCCAAACCCTAACCCTAACACTATCCTAGGGGTGATGCTAACGTTAACCCTAACACTATCCCAGGGCTGATGCTAACCCTAACCCTAACCCTAACACTATCCTAGGGCTGATGCTAACCCTATCCCTAACACTATCTTAGGGCTGATGCTAACCCTAACATTAACACTATCCTAGGGCTGAGGCTAACCCAAACCCTAACCCTAACACTATCCTAGGACTGATGCTAACCCTAACCTTATCACTATCCAAGGGCTGATGCTAACCCTAACACTAACCCTAACACTATCCTAGGGCTGATGGTATCCTGAACCCTAACACGATACTAGGGCTGATGCTAACCCTAACCCTCACACTATCCTTGCGCTGATGCTAACCCTAACCCTAACCCAAACACTATCCTAGGGCTGATGCTAACCCTAACCGTAACCCTAACACTATCCTAGGGATGATGCTAACCCTAACATTAACACTATCCTAGGGCTGAAGCTAACCCTTACCCTAACCCTAACACTATCCTAGGGCTGATGTTAACCCTAACCCTAACCCTAACACTATCCTAGTGCTGATGCTAACCCTAACCCTAACCCTAACACTATCCTAGGGCTGATGCTAACCCTAACCCTAACCCTAACACTATCCTAGGGCTGTGGTAACCCTAACGCTAACACTATTCTAGGGCTGATGCTAACCCTAAACCTAACCCAAACACTATCCTAGGGCTGATGCTAACCCTAACCGTAACCCTAACACTCTCTTAGGGCTGATGATAACCCTAACATTAACACTATCCTAGAGCTGATGCTAACCCTAACCCTAACCCTAACACTATCCTAGGGCTGATGCTAACCCTAACCCTAACCCTAACACTATCCTAGGGCTGATGCTAACCCTAACCCTAACACTGTCCTAGGACTGATGCTAACCCTAACCCTAACACTTACAGTATCCTAGGGCTGATGCTAACCCTAACCATAACACTATCCTAGGGCTGATGCTACGCTAACCCTAACCGTAACACTATCCTAGGGCTGATGCTATCCCTAACCCTAACCTTAACACTATCCTAGGGCTGATGCTAACCTTAAACCTAACACTATCCTACGGCTGATGCTAACCCCAACCCTAACACTAACACTATCCTAGTGCTGATGCTAACCCTAACCTTAACCGTAACACTATCCTAGGGCTGATGCTAACCCTAATCCTAACAATAACACTGTCCTAAAGCTGATGCTAACCATAACCCTAACACGATACTAGGGTTGATGCTAACCCTAACCCTAACCGTAACACTATCCTAGGGCTGATGCTAACACTAATCCTAACACTATCCTAGGGCTGATGATAACCCTAACCCTAACACTATCCTAGGGCTGATGCTAACCCTAACCCTAACCTTCACACTATCCTAGGGCTGAAGCTAACCCTAACACTAACACTTTCCTAGGGCTGATGCTATCCCTAACCCTAACCCTAACACTATCCTAGGGCTGATGCTAACCCTAACCCTAACACTATCCTAGCACTGATGCTAACCCTAACCCTAACCCTAACACTATCCTAGGGCTGATGCTAACCCTAACACTAACACTATCCTTGGGCTGATGCTAACCCTAACCCTAACCATAACACTATCCTAGTACTGATGCTAACCCTAACTCTAACAACAACACTATCCTAGTGCTGATGCTAACCCTAACCTTAACACTATACTAGGGGTGATGCTAACCCTAACCCTAACCGTAACACTATCCTAGGGCTCATGCTAACACTAACCCTAACACTATCCTAGGGCTGATGCTAACCCTAACACTAACACTATCCAAGGGCTGATGCTAACCCTAACCCTAACCCTAACACTATCCTAGGGGTGATGCTAACGTTAACCCTAACACTATCCCAGGGCTGATGCTAACCCTAACCCTAACCCTAACACTATCCTAGGGCTGATGCTAACCCTATCCCTAACACTATCTTAGGGCTGATGCTAACCCTAACCTTAACACTATCCTAGGGCTGAGGCTAACCCAAACCCTAACCCTAACAGTATCCTAGGGCTGATGCTAACCCTAACACTAACCCTAACACTATCCTAGGGCTGATGGTATCCTGAACCCTAACACGATCCTAGGGCTGATGCTAACCCTAACCCTCACACTATCCTTGCGCTGATGCTAACCCTAACCCTAACCCAAACACTATCCTAGGGCTGATGCTAACCCTAACCGTAACCCTAACACTATCCTAGGGCTGATGCTAACCCTAACATTAACACTATCCTAGGGCTGAAGCTAACCCTTAGCCTAAACCTAACACTATCCTAGGGCTGATGTTAACACTAACCCTAACCCTAACACTATCCTAGTGCTGATGCTAACCCTAACCCTAACCCTAACACTATCCTAGGGCTGATGCTAACCCTAACCCTAACCCTAACACTATCCTAGGGCTGTGGTAACCCTAACGCTAACACTATCCTTGGGCTGACGTTAACCCTAACCCTAACCCTAACACTATCCTAGGGCTGATGCTAACCCTAACCCTAACACTATCCTAGGGCTGAAGCTAACCCTAACCCTAACACTATCCTAGGGCTGATGCTAACCCCAACCCTAACACTAACACTATCCTACGGCTGATGCTAACCCTAACGCTAACACTATCCTTGGGCTGACGTTAACCCTAACCCTAACCCTAACACTATCCTAGGGCTGATGCTAACCCTAGCCCTAACACTATCCTAGGGCTGAAGCTAACCCTAACCCTAACACTATCCTAGGGCTCATGCTAACACTAACCCTAACACTATCCTAGGGCTGATGCTAACCGTAACACTAACACTATCCTAGGGCTGATGCTAACCCTAACCCTAACCCTAACACTATCCTAGGGGTTATGCTAACGTTAACCCTAACACTATCCCAGGGCTGATGCTAACCCTAACCCTAACCCTAACACTATCCTAGGGCTGATGCTAACCCTATCCCTAACGCTATCTTAGGGCTGATGCTAACCCTAACCTTAACACTATCCTAGGGCTGAGGCTAACCCAAACCCTAACCCTAACACTATCCTAGGGCTGATGCTAACCCTAACACTAACCCTAACACTATCCTAGGGCTGATGGTATCCTGAACCCTAACACGATCCTAGGGCTGATGCTAACCCTAACCCTCACACTATCCTTGCGCTGATGCTAAGCCTAACCCTAACCCAAACACTATCCTAGGGCTGATGCTAACCCTAACTGTAACCCAAACACTATCCTAGGGCTGATGCTAACCCTAACATTAACACTATCCTAGGGCTGAAGCTAACCCTTAGCCTAAACCTAACACTATCCTAGGGCTGATGTTAACACTAACCCTAACCCTAACACTATCCTAGTGCTGATGCTAACCCTAACCCTAAACCTAACACTATCCTAGGGCTGATGCTAACCCTAACCCTAACCCTAACACTATCCTAGGGCTGTGGTAACCCTAACGCTAACACTATTCTAGGGCTGATGCTAACCCTAACCCTAACCCTAACACTATCCTAGGGCTGATGCTATCCTGAACCCTAACACTATCCTAGGGCTGATGCTAACCCTAACCCTAACACTATCCTTGCGCTGATGCTAACCCTAACCCTAACCCAAACACTATCCTAGGGCTGATGCTCACCCTAACCGTAACCCTAACACTATCCTAGGGCTGATGATAACCCTAACATTAACACTATCCTAGTGCTGATGCTTACCCTAACCCTAACCCTAACACTATCCTAGGGCTGATGCTAACCCTAACCCTAACCCTAACACTATCCTAGGGCTGATGGTAACCGTAACGCTAACACTAACCTAGGGCTGATGCTAACCCTAACCCTAACCCTAACACTATCCTAGGGCTGATGCTAACCCTAACCCTAACACTGTCCTAGGACTGATGCTAACGCTAACCCTAACCCTTACAGTATCCTAGGGCTGATGCTAACCCTAACCATAACACTATCCTAGGGCTGATGCTAACGCTAACCCTAACCCTAACCCTAACACTATCCTAGTGCTGATGCTAACCCTAACCCTAACCCTAACACTATCCTAGGGCTGATGCTAACCCTAACCCTAACCCTAACACTATCCTAGGGCTGTGGTAACCCTAACGCTAACACTATTCTAGGGCTGATGCTAACCCTAACCCTAACCCAAACACTATCCTAGGGCTGATGCTAACCCTAACCGTAACCCTAACACTGTCTTAGGTCTGATGATAACCCTAACATTAACACTATCCTAGAGCTGATGCTAACCCTAACCCTAACCCTAACACTATCCTAGGGTTGATGCTAACCCTAACCCTAACCCTAACACTATCCTAGGGCTGATGCTAACCCTAACCCTAACACTGTCCTAGGACTGATGCTAACCCTAACCCTAACACTTACAGTATCCTAGGGCTGATGCTAACCCTAACCATAACACTATCCTAGGGCTGATGCTACGCTAACCCTAACCGTAACACTATCCTAGGGCTGATGCTATCCCTAACCCTAACACTAACACTATCCTAGGGCTGATGCTAACCTTAAACCTAACACTATCCTACGGCTGATGCTAACCCTAACGCTAACACTATCCTTGGGCTGACGTTAACCCTAACCCTAACCCTAACACTATCCTATGGCTGAAGCTAACCCTAACCCTAACACTATCCTAGGGCTGATGCTAACCCCAACCCTAACACTAACACTATCCTAGTGCTGATGCTAACCCTAACCTTAACCGTAACACTATCCTAGGGCTGATGCTAACCCTAACCCTAACAATAACACTGTCCTAAAGCTGATGCTAACCATAACCCTAACACGATACTAGGGTTGATGCTAACCCTAACCCTAACCGTAACACTATCCTAGGGCTGATGCTAACAGTAATCCTAACACTATCCTAGGGCTGATGATAACCCTAACCCTAACACTACCCTAGGGCTGATGCTAACCGTAACCCTAACCCTAACACTATCCTAGGGCTGATGCTAACCCTAATCCTAACACTATCCTGGGGCTGATGATAACCCTAACCCTAACCCTAACACTATCCTAGTGCTGATGCTAACCCTAAAACTAACACTATCCTAGGGCTGATGCTAAACCTAGCCCTAACACTATCCTAGGGCTGATGCTAACCCTAACCCTAACACTATCCTAGGCCTGATGATAACCCTAACCCACACCCTAACAGTATCGTTGGTGTGATGCTAACCAAATCACTAACACTATCCTAAGGCTGCTGCTAACACTAACCCTAACCCTAACACTATCCTAGGGCTGATGCTACCTCTAACCCTAACACTATCCTAGGGCTGATGCTAACACTAACCCTAACCCTAACACTATCCCAGGGCTGATGCTAACCCTAACCCTAACCGTAGCACAATCCTAGGGCTGATGCTAACCCTAATCCTAACACTATCCTAGGGCTGATGGTAACCCTAACCCTAACCATAACACTATCCTAGGGCTGATGCTAACCCTAACAATAACCCTAACACTATCGTAGGGCTGATGCTAAACCTCACACTAACACTATCCTAGCGCTGATGCTAACACTAACCCTAACCCTAACACTATCCTAGGGCTGATGCTAACCCCAACCCTAACACTAACACTATCCTAGTGCTGATGCTAACCCTAACCTTAACCGTAACACTATCCTAGGGCTGATGCTAACCCTAATCCTAACAATAACACTGTCCTAAAGCTGATGCTAACCATAACCCTAACACGATACTAGGGTTGATGCTAACCCTAACCCTAACCGTAACACTATCCTAGGGCTGATGCTAACACTAATCCTAACACTATCCTAGGGCTGATGATAACCCTAAACCTAACACTATCCTAGGGCTGATGCTAACCCTAACCCTAACCTTCACACTATCCTAGGGCTGAAGCTAACCCTAACACTAACACTTTCCTAGGGCTGATGCTATCCCTAACCCTAACCCTAACACTATCCTAGGGCTGATGCTAACCCTAACCCTAACAATATCCTAGCACTGAAGCTAACCCTAACCCTAACCCTAACACTATCCTAGGGCTGATGCTAACCCTAACACTAACACTATCCTTGGGCTGATGCTAACCCTAACCCTAACCATAACACTATCCTAGGACTGATGCTAACCCTAACTCTAACAACAACACTATCCTAGTGCTGATGCTAACCCTAACCTTAACACTATACTAGGGGTGATGCTAACCCTAACCCTAACCGTAACACTATCCTAGGGCTCATGCTAACACTAACCCTAACACTATTCTAGGGCTGATGCTAACCCTAACACTAACACTATCCTAGGGCTGATGCTAACCCTAACCCTAACCCTAACACTATCCTAGGGGTGATGCTAACGTTAACCCTAACACTATCCCAGGGCTGATGCTCACCCTAACCCTAACCCTAACACTATCCTAGGGCTGATGCTAACCCTATCCCTAACACTATCTTAGGGCTGATGCTAACCCTAACCTTAACACTATCCTAGGGCTGAGGCTAACCCAAACCCTAACCCTAACACTATCCTAGGGCTGATGCTAACCCTAACACTAACCCTAACACTATCCTAGGGCTGATGGTATCCTGAACCCTAACACGATCCTAGGGCTGATGCTAACCCTAACCCTCACACTATCCTTGCGCTGATGCTAACCCTAACCCTAACCCAAACACTATGCTGGGGCTGATGCTAACCCTAACATTAACACTATCCTAGGGCTGAAGCTAACCCTTAGCCTAAACCTAACACTATCCTAGGGCTGATGTTAACACTAACCCTAACCCTAACACTATCCTAGTGCTGATGCTAACCCTAACCCTAACCCTAACACTATCCTAGGGCTGATGCTAACCCTAACCCTAACCCTAACACTATCCTAGGGCTGTGGTAACCCTAACGATAACACTATCCTTGGGCTGACGTTAACCCTAACCCTAACCCTAACACTATCCTAGGGCTGATGCTAACCCTAACCCTAACCCTAACACTATCCTAGGGGTGATGCTAACGTTAACCCTAACACTATCCCAGGGCTGATGCTAACCCTAACCCTAACCCTAACACTATCCTAGGGCTGATGCTAACCCTATCCCTAACACTATCTTAGGGCTGATGCTAACCCTAACCTTAACACTATCCTAGGGCTGAGGCTAACCCAAACCCTAACCCTAACACTATCCTAGGGCTGATGCTAACCCTAACACTAACCCTAACACTATCCTAGGGCTGATGGTATCCTGAACCCTAACACGATCCTAGGGCTGATGCTAACCCTAACCCTCACACTATCCTTGCGCTGATGCTAACCCTAACCCTAACCCAAACACTATGCTAGGCCTGATGCTAACCCTAACATTAACACTATCCTAGGGCTGAAGCTAACCCTTAGCCTAAACCTAACTCTATCCTAGGGCTGATGTTAACACTAACCCTAACCCTAACACTATCCTAGTGCTGATGCTAACCCTAACCCTAACCCTAACACTATCCTAGGGCTGATGCTAACCCTAACCCTAACCCTAACACTATCCTACGGCTGTGGTAACCCTAACGCTAACACTATCCTTGGGCTGACGTTAACCCTAACCCTAACCGTAACACTATCCTAGGGCTGATGCTAACAGTAATCCTAACACTATCCTAGGCCTGATGATAACCCTAACCCTAACACTACCCTAGGGCTGATGCTAACCGTAAAACTAACCCTAACACTATCCTAGGGCTGATGCTAACCCTAATCCTAACACTATCCTAGGGCTGATGATAACCCTAACCCTAACCCTAACACTATCCTAGTGCTGATGCTAACCCTAAAACTAACACTATCCTAGGGCTGATGCTAAACCTAGCCCTAACACTATCCTAGGGCTGATGATAACCCTAACCCTAACACTATCCTAGGGCTGATGCTAACCCTAACCCTAACCTTCACACTATCCTAGGGCTGAAGCTAACCCTAACACTAACACTTTCCTAGGGCTGATGCTATCCCTAACCCTAACCCTAACACTATCCTAGGGCTGATGCTAACCCTAACCCTAACACTATCCTAGCACTGATGCTAACCCTAACCCTAACCCTAACACTATCCTAGGGCTGATGCTAACCCTAACACTAACACTATCCTTGGGCTGATGCTAACCCTAACCCTAACCATAACACTATCCTAGGACTGATGCTAACCCTAACTCTAACAACAACACTATCCTAGTGCTGATGCTAACCCTCACCTTAACACTATACTAGGGGTGATGCTAACCCTAACACTAACCCTAACACTATCCTAGGGCTCATGCTAACACTAACCCTAACACTATCCTAGGGCTGATGCTAACCCTAACACTAACACTATCCTAGGGCTGATGCTAACCCTAACCCTAACCCTAACACTATCCTAGGGGTGATGCTAACGTTAACCCTAACACTAACCCAGGGCTGATGCTAACCCTAACCCTAACCCTAACACTATCCTAGGGCTGATGCTAACCCTAACCTTAACCCTAACACTATCCTAGGGATGATGCCAACCCTAACGCAAACCCTAACACTATCCTTGAACTAATGCTAACCCTAACCCTAACCCTAACACTATCCTAGGCCTGATGATAACCCTATCCCTAACCCTAACACTATCCTAGGGTTTATGTTAACCCTAACCCTAACACTATCCTAGGTCTGATGCTCACCCTAACCCTAACCCTAACACTATCCTAGGGCTGATGCTAACCCTAACCCTAACCCAAACATTATCCTAGGGTTGATGCTAACCCTAACCCTAACACTATCCTGGGCCTGATGCTAACCCTAACCCTAACCCTAACACTATCCTAGGGCTGATGCTAACCCTAACCCTAACACTATCCTTGGGCTGATGCTAACCCTAACCCTAACCCTAACACTATCCTAGGCCTGATGATAACCCTAACCCTAACCCTAACACTATCCTAGGGTTTATGTTAACCCTAACCCTAACACTATCCTAGGGCTGATGCTAACGCTAACCCTAACTCTAACACTATCCTAGGGCGGATGCTAACCCTAACCCTAACCCTAACACTATCCTAGGGCTGATGCTAACCTTAACAGTAACACTATCCTAGGGCTGATGCTAACGCTACCCTAACCCTAACATTATCCTAGGGCTGATGCTAACCCTAACCCTAACTCTAACACTATCTTAGGGCTGAGGCTAACCCTAACCCTAACACTATCCTACGGCTGATGCTAACCCTAACCCTAACCCTAACACTATCCTAGGGCTGATGCTAACCCTAAACCTAACACTATCCTTGGCCTGATGCTAACCCTAACCCTACCCCTAACACTATCCTAGGGCTGATGCTAACCCTAACGCTAACATTATCCTAGAGCTGATGCTAACCCTAACCCTACCTCTAACACTATCCTAGGGCTGATGCTAACCCTAACCCTAACACTATCCTAGGCCTGATGCTAACCCTAACCCTTACCATAACACTATCCTAGGGATGATGCTAAACCTAACCATAACCCTAACACTATCCTAGGGCTGATGCTAACCCTAACCCTAACCCTAACACTATCCTAGGGATGATGCTAACCCTAACGCTAACACTATCCTAGGCCTGATGCTAACCCTAACACTAACACTATCCTAGGGCTGATGCTAACCCTAACCCTAACCCTAACACTATCCTAGGCCTGATGCTAACCCTATGCCTAACCCTAACACTCTCCTAGGGCTGAGGCTGACCCTAACCTTAACACTATCCTAGGGCTGATGCTAACCCTAACCCTAACCCAAACACTATCCTAGGGTTGATGCTAACCCTAACCCTAACACTATCCTGGGCCTGATGCTAACCCTAACCCTAACCCTAACAGTATCCTAGGGCTGATGCTAACCCTAACCCTAACACTATCCTAGGGTTTATGTTAACCCTAAGCCTAACACTATCCTAGGGCTGATGCTAACCCTAATCCTAACCCTAACACTATCCTAGGGCGGATGCTAACCCTAACCCTAACCCTAACACTATCCTAGGGCTGATGCTAACCCTAACACTAACACTATCCTAGGGCTGATGCTAACGCTACCCTAACCCTAACATTATCCTAGGGCTGATGCTAACCCTAAACCTAACTCTAACACTATCTTAGGGCTGAGGCTAACCCTAACCCTAACACTATCCTACGGCTGATGCTAACCCTAACCCTAACCCTAACACTATCCTAGGGCTGATGCTAACCCTAACCCGAACACTATCCTAGGCCTGATGCTAACCCTAAGCCTAACCCTAACACTATCCTAGGGCTGATGCTAACCCTAACACTAACATTATCCTAGAGCTGATGCTAACCCTAACCCTAACTCTAACACTATCCTAGGGCTGATGCTAACCCTAACCCTAACACTATCCTAGGCCTGATGATAACCCTAACCCTAACCCTAACACTATCCTAGGGCTGATGCTAACCCTAACCCTAACACTATCCTAGGGCTGATGCTAACCCTAACGCTAACCCTAACACTATCCTTGAACTGATGCTAACCCTAACCCTAACCCTAAAACTATCCTAGGCCTGATGATAACGCTAACCCTAACCCTCACACTATCTTAGGGTTTATGTTAACCCTAACCCTAACACTATCCTAGGGCTGATGCTAACCCTAACCCTAAACCTACCACTATCCTAGGGCGGAGCTAACCCTAACCCTAACCCTAACACTATCCTAGGGCTGATGCTAACCCTAACACTAACACTATCCTAGGGCTGATGCTAACCCTAACCCTAACCCTAACACTATCCTAGGGTGGATGCTAACCCTAACCCTAACACTATCCTAGGGCTGATGCTAACCCTAACTCTAACACTATCCTAGGGCTGATGCCAACCCTAACGCTAACCCTAACACTATCCTAGGGCTGATGCTAACCTAACCCTAACACTATCCTAGGGCTGATGCTAACCCTAACCCTAACCCTAACACTATCCTAGGGCTGATGCTAACCCTAACCCTAACACTATCCTACGGCTGATGCTAACCCTAACCCTAACCCTAACACTATCCTAGGGCTGATGCTAACCCTAACCCTAACACTATCCTATGGCTGATGTTAACCCTAACCCTAACGCTAACACTATCCTAGGGCTGAGGCTAACCCTAACCCTAACACTATCCTACGGCTGATGCTAACCCTAACCCTAACCCTAACACTATCCTAAGGCTGATGTTAACCCTAACACGAACACTATCCTAAGCCTGGTGCTAACCCTAACTCTAACGCTAACACTATCCTAGGGCTGATGCTAACCCTAACCCTAATAGTATCCTAGGGCTGATGCTAACACTAACCCTAACCCTAACACTATCCTAGGGCTGATGCTAACCCTAACCCTAACCCTAACACTATCCTAGGGCTGATGCTAACCCTAACCCTAACACTATCCTAGGCCTGATGATAACCCTAACCCTAACCCTAACACTATCCATGGGCTGATGCTAACCCTAACCCTAACACTATGCTAGGCCTGATGCTAACCCTAACCCTAACCCTAACACTATCCTAGGGCTGATGCTAACCCTAACCCTATCACTATCCTAGGGCTGATGCTAACCCTAACCCTAACCCTAACACTATCCTAGGGCTGATGCTAACCCTAACCCTAACACTATCATAGGCCTGATGATAACCCTAACCCTAACCCTAACACTATGCTAGGGCTGATGCTAACCCTAACCCTAACACTATCCTAGGCCTGATGCTAGCCCTAACCCTAACCCTAACACTATCCTAGGGCTGATGCTAACCCTAACCCTAACACTATCCTAGGGCTGATGCTAACACTCACCCTAACCCTAACACTATCCTAGGGCTGATGCTAACCCTAACCCTAACACTATCCTAGGCCTGATGATAACCCTAACCCTAACCCTAACACTATCCTAGGGCTGATGCTAACCCTAACCCTAACACTATCCTACGGCTGATGCTAACCCTAACCCTAACCCTAACACTATCCTAGGGCTGATGCTAACCCTAACGCTAACCCTAAAACTATCCTTGAACTGTTGCTAACCCTAACCCTAACCCTAACACTATCCTAGGGCTGATGCTAACCCTAACACTAACACTATCCTTGGGCTGATGCTAACCCTAACCCTAACCATAACACTATCCTAGGACTGATGCTAACCCTAACTCTAACAACAACACTATCCTAGTGCTGATGCTAACCCTAACCTTAACACTATACTAGGGGTGATGCTAACCCTAACCCTAACCGTAACACTATCCTAGGGCTCATGCTAACACTAACCCTAACACTATCCTAGGGCTGATGCTAACCCTAACACTAACACTATCCAAGGGCTGATGCTAACCCTAACCCTAACCCTAACACTATCCTAGGGGTGATGCTAACGTTAACCCTAACACTATCCCAGGGCTGATGCTAACCCTAACCCTAACCCTAACACTATCCTAGGGCTGATGCTAACCCTATCCCTAACACTATCTTAGGGCTGATGCTAACCCTAACCTTAACACTATCCTAGGGCTGAGGCTAACCCAAACCCTAACCCTAACACTATCCTAGGGCTGATGCTAACCCTAACACTAACCCTAACACTATCCTAGGGCTGATGGTATCCTGAACCCTAACACGATCCTAGGGCTGATGCTAACCCTAACCCTCACACTATCCTTGCGCTGATGCTAACCCTAACCCTAACCCAAACACTATCCTAGGGCTGATGCTAACCCTAACCGTAACCCTAACACTATCCTAGGGCTGATGCTAA
The DNA here is from genome assembly GCF_020740605.2 of Lemur catta. NCBI lineage: Eukaryota > Metazoa > Chordata > Mammalia > Primates > Lemuridae > Lemur > Lemur catta. The sequence continues at coordinate 101,498,385 of NC_059133.1, forward strand.
CCCTAACATTAACACTATCCTAGGGCTGAAGCTAACCCTTAGCCTAAACCTAACACTATCCTAGGGCTGATGTTAACACTAACCCTAACCCTAACACTATCCTAGTGCTGATGCTAACCCTAACCCTAACCCTAACACTATCCTAGGGCTGATGCTAACCCTAACCCTAACCCTAACACTATCCTAGGGCTGTGGTAACCCTAACGCTAACACTATCCTTGGGCTGACATTAACCCTAACCCTAACCCTAACACTATCCTAGGGCTGATGCTAACCCTAACCCTAACACTATCCTAGGGCTGAAGCTAACCCTAACCCTAACACTATCCTAGGGCTGATGCTAACCCCAACCCTAACACTAACACTATCCTAGTGCTGATGCTAACCCTAACCCTAACCCTAACGCTATCCTAGGGCTGATGCTAACCCTAACCCTAACCCTAACACTATCCTACGGCTGATGCTAACCCTAACGCTAACACTATCCTTGGGCTGACGTTAACACTAACCCTAACCCTAACACTATCCTAGGGCTGATGCTAACCCTAGCCCTAACACTATCCTAGGGCTGAAGCTAACCCTAACCCTAACACTATCCTAGGGCTCATGCTAACACTAACCCTAACACTATCCTAGGGCTGAGGCTAACCGTAACACTAACACTATCCTAGGGCTGATGCTAACCCTAACCCTAACCCTAACACTATCCTAGGGGTTATGCTAACGTTAACCCTAACACTATCCCAGGGCTGATGCTAACCCTAACCCTAACCCTAACACTATCCTAGGGCTGATGCTAACCCTATCCCTAACACTATCTTAGGGCTGATGCTAACCCTAACCTTAACACTATCCTAGGGCTGAGGCTAACCCAAACCCTAACCCTAACACTATCCTAGGGCTGATGCTAACCCTAACACTAACCCTAACACTATCCTAGGGCTGATGGTATCCTGAACCCTAACACGATCCTAGGGCTGATGCTAACCCTAACCCTCACACTATCCTTGCGCTGATGCTAAGCCTAACCCTAACCCAAACACTATCCTAGGGCTGATGCTAACCCTAACCGTAACCCAAACACTATCCTAGGGCTGATGCTAACCCTAACATTAACACTATCCTAGGGCTGAAGCTAACCCTTAGCCTAAACCTAACACTATCCTAGGGCTGATGTTAACACTAACCCTAACCCTAACACTATCCTAGTGCTGATGCTAACCCTAACCCTAAACCTAACACTATCCTAGGGCTGATGCTAACCCTAACCCTAACCCTAACACTATCCTAGGGCTGTGGTAACCCTAACGCTAACACTATTCTAGGGCTGATGCTAACCCTAACCCTAACCCTAACACTATCCTAGGGCTGATGCTATCCTGAACCCTAACACTATCCTAGGGCTGATGCTAACCCTAACCCTAACACTATCCTTGCGCTGATGCTAACCCTAACCCCAACCCAAACACTATCCTAGGGCTGATGCTCACCCTAACCGTAACCCTAACACTATCCTAGGGCTGATGATAACCCTAACATTAACACTATCCTAGTGCTGATGCTTACCCTAACCCTAACCCTAACACTATCCTAGGGCTGATGCCAACCCTAACCCTAACCCTAACACTATCCTAGGGCTGATGGTAACCGTAACGCTAACACTAACCTAGGGCTGATGCTAACCCTAACCCTAACCCTAACACTATCCTAGGGCTGATGCTAACCCTAACCCTAACACTGTCCTAGGACTGATGCTAACGCTAACCCTAACCCTTACAGTATCCTAGGGCTGATGCTAACCCTAACCATAACACTATCCTAGGGCTGATGCTAACGCTAACCCTAACCCTAACACTATCCTAGTGCTGATGCTAACCCTAACCCTAACCCTAACACTATCCTAGGGCTGATGCTAACCCTAACCCTAACCCTAACACTATCCTAGGGCTGTGGTAACCCTAACGCTAACACTATTCTAGGGCTGATGCTAACCCTAACCCTAACCCAAACACTATCCTAGGGCTGATGCTAACCCTAACCGTAACCCTAACACTATCTTAGGGCTGATGATAACCCTAACATTAACACTATCCTAGAGCTGATGCTAACCCTAACCCTAACCCTAACACTATCCTAGGGTTGATGCTAACCCTAACCCTAACCCTAACACTATCCTAGGGCTGATGCTAACCCTAACCCTAACACTGTCCTAGGACTGATGCTAACCCTAACCCTAACACTTACAGTATCCTAGGGCTGATGCTAAACCTAACCATAACACTATCCTAGGGCTGATGCTACGCTAACCCTAACCGTAACACTATCCTAGGGCTGATGCTATCCCTAACCCTAACACTAACACTATCCTAGGGCTGATGCTAACCTTAAACCTAACACTATCCTACGGCTGATGCTAACCCTAACGCTAACACTATCCTTGGGCTGACGTTAACCCTAACCCTAACCCTAACACTATCCTAGGGCTGAAGCTAACCCTAACCCTAACACTATCCTAGGGCTGATGCTAACCCCAACCCTAACACTAACACTATCCTAGTGCTGATGCTAACCCTAACCTTAACCGTAACACTATCCTAGGGCTGATGCTAACCCTAACCCTAACAATAACACTGTCCTAAAGCTGATGCTAACCATAACCCTAACACGATACTAGGGTTGATGCTAACCCTAACCCTAACCGTAACACTATCCTAGGGCTGATGCTAACAGTAATCCTAACACTATCCTAGGGCTGATGATAACCCTAACCCTAACACTACCCTAGGGCTGATGCTAACCGTAACCCTAACCCTAACACTATCCTAGGGCTGATGCTAACCCTAATCCTAACACTATCCTGGGGCTGATGATAACCCTAACCCTAACCCTAACACTATCCTAGTGCTGATGCTAACCCTAAAACTAACACTATCCTAGGGCTGATGCTAAACCTAGCCCTAACACTATCCTAGGGCTGATGCTAACCCTAACCCTAACACTATCCTAGGCCTGATGATAACCCTAACCCACACCCTAACAGTATCGTTGGTCTGATGCTAACCAAATCACTAACACTATCCTAAGGCTGCTGCTAACACTAACCCTAACCCTAACACTATCCTAGGGCTGATGCTACCTCTAACCCTAACACTATCCTAGGGCTGATGCTAACACTAACCCTAACCCTAACACTATCCCAGGGCTGATGCTAACCCTAACCCTAACCGTAGCACAATCCTAGGGCTGATGCTAACCCTAATCCTAACACTATCCTAGGGCTGATGGTAACCCTAACCCTAACCATAACACTATCCTAGGGCTGATGCTAACCCTAACAATAACCCTAACACTATCGTAGGGCTGATGCTAAACCTAACACTAACACTATCCTAGCGCTGATGCTAACACTAACCCTAACCCTAACACTATCCTAGGGCTGATGCTAACCCCAACCCTAACACTAACACTATCCTAGTGCTGATGCTAACCCTAACCTTAACCGTAACACTATCCTAGGGCTGATGCTAACCCTAATCCTAACAATAACACTGTCCTAAAGCTGATGCTAACCATAACCCTAACACGATACTAGGGTTGATGCTAACCCTAACCCTAACCGTAACACTATCCTAGGGCTGATGCTAACACTAATCCTAACACTATCCTAGGGCTGATGATAACCCTAACCCTAACACTATCCTAGGGCTGATGCTAACCCTAACCCTAACCTTCACACTATCCTAGGGCTGAAGCTAACCCTAACACTAACACTTTCCTAGGGCTGATGCTATCCCTAACCCTAACCCTAACACTATCCTAGGGCTGATGCTAACCCTAACCCTAACACTATCCTAGCACTGATGCTAACCCTAACCCTAACCCTAACACTATCCTAGGGCTGATGCTAACCCTAACACTAACACTATCCTTGGGCTGATGCTAACCCTAACCCTAACCATAACACTATCCTAGGACTGATGCTAACCCTAACTCTAACAACAACACTATCCTAGTGCTGATGCTAACCCTAACCTTAACACTATACTAGGGGTGATGCTAACCCTAACCCTAACCGTAACACTATCCTAGGGCTCATGCTAACACTAACCCTAACACTATCCTAGGGCTGATGCTAACCCTAACACTAACACTATCCTAGGGCTGATGCTAACCCTAACCCTAACCCTAACACTATCCTAGGGGTGATGCTAACGTTAACCCTAACACTATCCCAGGGCTGATGCTAACCCTAACCCTAACCCTAACACTATCCTAGGGCTGATGCTAACCCTATCCCTAACACTATCTTAGGGCTGATGCTAACCCTAACCTTAACACTATCCTAGGGCTGAGGCTAACCCAAACCCTAACCCTAACACTATCCTAGGGCTGATGCTAACCCTAACACTAACCCTAACACTATCCTAGGGCTGATGGTATCCTGAACCCTAACACGATCCTAGGGCTGATGCTAACCCTAACCCTCACACTATCCTTGCGCTGATGCTAACCCTAACCCTAACCCAAACACTATGCTAGGAATGATGCTAACCCTAACATTAACACTATCCTAGGGCTGAAGCTAACCCTTAGCCTAAACCTAACACTATCCTAGGGCTGATGTTAACACTAACCCTAACCCTAACACTATCCTAGTGCTGATGCTAACCCTAACCCTAACCCTAACACTATCCTAGGGCTGATGCTAACCCTAACCCTAACCCTAACACTATCCTAGGGCTGTGGTAACCCTAACGCTAACACTATCCTTGGGCTGACGTTAACCCTAACCCTAACCCTAACACTATCCTAGGGCTGATGCTAACCCTAACCCTAACACTATCCTAGGGCTGAAGCTAACCCTAACCCTAACACTATCCTAGGGCTGATGCTAACCCCAACCCTAACACTAACACTATCCTAGTGCTGATGCTAACCCTAACCCTAACCCTAACACTATCCTAGGGCTGATGCTAACCCTAACCCTAACCCTAACACTATCCTACGGCTGATGCTAACCCTAACGCTAACACTATCCTTGGGCTGACGTTAACCCTAACCCTAACCCTAACACTATCCTAGGGCTGATGCTAACCCTAACCCTAACACTATCCTAGGGCTGAAGCTAACCCTAACCCTAACACTATCCTAGGGCTGATGCTAACCCCAACCCTAACACTAACACTATCCTAGTGCTGATGCTAACCCTAACCTTAACCGTAACACTATCCTAGGGCTGATGCTAACCCTAACCCTAACAATAACACTGTCCTAAAGCTGATGCTAACCATATCCCTAACACGATACTAGGGTTGATGCTAACCCTAACCCTAACCGTAACACTATCCTAGGGCTGATGCTAACAGTAATCCTAACACTATCCTAGGCCTGATGATAACCCTAACCCTAACACTACCCTAGGGCTGATGCTAACCGTAACCCTAACCCTAACACTATCCTAGGGCTGATGCTAACCCTAATCCTAACACTATCCTAGGGCTGATGATAACCCTAACCCTAACCCTAACACTATCCTAGTGCTGATGCTAACCCTAAAACTAACACTATCCTAGGGCTGATGCTAAACCTAGCCCTAACACTATTCTAGGGCTGATGATAACCCTAACCCTAACACTATCCTAGGGCTGATGCTAACCCTAACCCTAACCTTCACACTATCCTAGGGCTGAAGCTAACCCTAACACTAACACTTTCCTAGGGCTGATGCTATCCCTAACCCTAACCCTAACACTATCCTAGGGCTGATGCTAACCCTAACCGTAACACTATCCTAGCACTGATGCTAACCCTAACCCTAACCCTAACACTATCCTAGGGCTGATGCTAACCCTAACACTAACACTATCCTTGGGCTGATGCTAACCCTAACCCTAACCATAACACTATCCTAGGACTGATGCTAACCCTAACTCTAACAACAACACTATCCTAGTGCTGATGCTAACCCTAACCTTAACACTATACTAGGGGTGATGCTAACCCTAACCCTAACCCTAACACTATCCTAGGGCTCATGCTAACACTAACCCTAACACTATCCTAGGGCTGATGCTAACCCTAACACTAACACTATCCTAGGGCTGATGCTAACCCTAACCCTAACCCTAACACTATCCTAGGGGTGATGCTAACGTTAACCCTAACACTATCCCAGGGCTGATGCTAACCCTAACCCTAACCCTAACACTATCCTAGGGCTGATGCTAACCCTAACCCTAACCCTAACACTATCCTAGGGATGATGCCAACCCTAACGCAAACCCTAACACTATCCTTGAACTAATGCTAACCCTAACCCTAACCCTAACACTATCCTAGGCCTGATGATAACCCTATCCCTAACCCTAACACTATCCTAGGGTTTATGTTAACCCTAACCCTAACACTATCCTAGGTCTGATGCTCACCCTAACCCTAACCCTAACACTATCCTAGGGCTGATGCTAACCCTAACCCTAACCCAAACATTATCCTAGGGTTGATGCTAACCCTAACCCTAACACTATCCTGGGCCTGATGCTAACCCTAACCCTAACCCTAACACTATCCTAGGGCTGATGCTAACCCTAACCCTAACACTATCCTTGGTCTGATGCTAACCCTAACCCTAACCCTAACACTATCCTAGGCCTGATGATAACCCTAACCCTAACCCTAACACTATCCTAGGGTTTATGTTAACCCTAACCCTAACACTATCCTAGGGCTGATGCTAACCCTAACCCTAACTCTAACACTATCCTAGGGCGGATGCTAACCCTAACCCTAACCCTAACACTATCCTAGGGCTGATGCTAACCTTAACACTAACACTATCCTAGGGCTGATGCTAACGCTACCCTAACCCTAACATTATCCTAGGGCTGATGCTAACCCTAACCCTAACTCTAACACTATCTTAGGGCTGAGGCTAACCCTAACCCTAACACTATCCTACGGCTGATGCTAACCCTAACCCTAACCCTAACACTATCCTAGGGCTGATGCTAACCCTAAACCTAACACTATCCTTGGCCTGATGCTAACCCTAACCCTACCCCTAACACTATCCTGGGGCTGATGCTAACCCTAACACTAACATTATCCTAGAGCTGATGCTAACCCTAACCCTACCTCTAACACTATCCTAGGGCTGATGCTAACCCTAACCCTAACACTATCCTAGGCCTGATGCTAACCCTAACCATAACACTATCCTAGGCCTGATGCTAACCCTAACCCTTACCATAACACTATCCTAGGGATGATGCTAAACCTAACCATAACCCTAACACTATCCTAGGGCTGATGCTAACCCTAACCCTAACCCTAACACTATCCTAGGGATGATGCTAACCCTAACGCTAACACTATCCTAGGCCTGATGCTAACCCTAACACTAACACTATCCTAGGGCTGATGCTAACCCTAACCCTAACCCTAACACTATCCTAGGCCTGATGCTAACCCTATCCCTAACCCTAACACTCTCCTAGGGCTGAGGCTGACCCTAACCTTAACACTATCCTAGGGCTGATGCTAACCCTAACCCTAACCCAAACACTATCCTAGGGTTGATGCTAACACTAACCCTAACACTATCCTGGGCCTGATGCTAACCCTAACCCTAACCCTAACAGTATCCTAGGGCTGATGCTAACCCTAACCCTAACACTATCCTTGGGCTGATGCTAACCCTAACCCTAACCCTAACACTATCCTAGGCCTGATGATAACCCTAACCCTAACCCTAACACTATCCTAGGGTTTATGTTAACCCTAAGCCTAACACTATCCTAGGGCTGATGCTAACCCTAACCCTAACCCTAACACTATCCTAGGGCGGATGCTAACCCTAACCCTAACCCTAACACTATCCTAGGGCTGATGCTAACCCTAACACTAACACTATCCTAGGGCTGATGCTAACGCTACCCTAACCCTAACATTATCCTAGGGCTGATGCTAACCCTAATCCTAACTCTAACACTATCTTAGGGCTGAGGCTAACCCTAACCCTAACACTATCCTACGGCTGATGCTAACCCTAACCCTAACCCTAACACTATCCTAGGGCTGATGCTAACCCTAACCCGAACACTATCCTAGGCCTGATGCTAACCCTAAGCCTAACCCTAACACTATCCTAGGGCTGATGCTAACCCTAACACTAACATTATCCTAGAGCTGATGCTAACCCTAACCCTAACTCTAACACTATCCTAGGGCTGATGCTAACCCTAACCCTAACACTATCCTAGGCCTGATGATAACCCTAACCCTAACCCTAACACTATCCTAGGGCTGATGCTAACCCTAACCCTAACACTATCCTAGGGCTGATGCTAACCCTAACGCTAACCCTAACACTATCCTTGAACTGATGCTAACCCTAACCCTAACCCTAAAACTATCCTAGGCCTGATGATAACGCTAACCCTAACCCTAACACTATCTTAGGGTTTATGTTAACCCTAACCCTAACACTATCCTAGGGCTGATGCTAACCCTAACCCTAAACCTACCACTATCCTAGGGCGGAGCTAACCCTAACCCTAACCCTAACACTATCCTAGGGCTGATGCTAACCCTAACACTAACACTATCCTAGGGCTGATGCTAACCCTAACCCTAACCCTAACACTATCCTAGGGTGGATGCTAACCCTAACCCTAACACTATCCTAGGGCTGATGCTAACCCTAACTCTAACACTATCCTAGGGCTGATGCTAACCCTAACCCTAACCCTAACACTATCCTAGGGCTGATGCTAACCTAACCCTAACACTATCCTAGGGCTGATGCTAACCCTAACCCTAACCCTAACACTATCCTAGGGCTGATGCTAACCCTAACCCTAACACTATCCTAGGGCTGATGCTAACCCTAACCCTAACCCTAACACTATCCTAGGGCTGATGCTAACCCTAACCCTAACACTATCCTATGGCTGATGTTAACCCTAACCCTAACGCTAACACTATCCTGGGGCTGAGGCTAACCCTAACCCTAACACTATCCTACGGCTGATGCTAACCCTAACCCTAACCCTAACACTATCCTAAGGCTGATGTTAACCCTAACACGAACACTATCCTAAGCCTGGTGCTAACCCTAACTCTAACGCTAACACTATCCTAGGGCTGATGCTAACCCTAACCCTAATAATATCCTAGGGCTGATGCTAACACTAACCCTAACCCTAACACTATCCTAGGGCTGATGCTTACCCTAACCCTAACCCTAACACTATCCTAGGGCTGATGCTAACCCTAACCCTAACACTATCCTAGGCCTGATGATAACCCTAACCCTAACCCTAACACTATCCATGGGCTGATGCTAACCCTAACCCTAACACTATGCTAGGCCTGATGCTAGCCCTAACCCTAACCCTAACACTATCCTAGGGCTGATGCTAACCCTAACCCTAACACTGTCCTAGGGCTGATGCTAACCCTCACCCTAACCCTAACACTATCCTAGGGCTGATGCTAACCCTAACCCTAACACTATCCTAGGCCTGATGATAACCCTAACCCTAACCCTAACACTATCCTAGGGCTGATGCTAACCCTAACCCTAACACTATCCTAGGGCTGATGCTAACCCTAACCCTAACCCTAACACTATCCTAGGGCTGATGCTAACCCTAACGCTAACCCTAAAACTATCCTTGAACTGTTGCTAACCCTAACCCTAACTCTAACACTATCCTAGGCCTTATGATAACCCTAACCCTAACCCTAACACTATCCTAGGGTTTATGTTAACCCTAACCCTAACACTATCCTAGGGCTGATGCTAACCCTAACCCTACCACTATCCTGGGCCTGATGCTAACCATAACCCTAACACTAACACTATCCTAGGCCTGATGCTAACCCTAACCCTAACACTATCCTAGGGCTGATGCTAACCCTAACCCTAACACTATCCTTGGGCTGATGCTAACCCTAACCCTAACCCTAACACTATCCTAGGCCTGATGATAACCCTAACCCTAACCCTAACACTATCCTAGGGTTTATGTTAACCCTAACCCTAACACTATCCTAGGGCTGATGCTAACCCTAACCCTAACTCTAACACTATCCTAGGGCGGATGCTAACCCTAACCCTAACCCTAACACTATCCTAGGGCTGATGCTAACCTTAACACTAACACTATCCTAGGGCTGATGCTAACGCTACCCTAACCCTAACATTATCCTAGGGCTGATGCTAACCCTAACCCTAACTCTAACACTATCTTAGGGCTGAGGCTAACCCTAACCCTAACACTATCCTACGGCTGATGCTAACCCTAACCCTAACCCTAACACTATCCTAGGGCTGATGCTAACCCTAAACCTAACACTATCCTAGGCCTGATGCTAACCCTAACCCTACCCCTAACACTATCCTAGGGCTGATGCTAACCCTAACACTAACATTATCCTAGAGCTGATGCTAACCCTAACCCTACCTCTAACACTATCCTAGGGCTCATGCTAACCCTAACCCTAACACTATCCTAGGCCTGATGATAACCCTAACCCTAACCCTAACACTATCCTAGGGCTGATGCTAACCCTAACCCTAACACTATCCTAGGGCTGATGCTAACCCTAACCCTAACCCTAACGCTATCCTAGGGCTGATGCTAACCCTAACGCTAACCCTAACACTATCCTTGAACTGATGCTAACCCTAACCCTAACCCTAAAACTATCCTAGGCCTGATGATAACGCTAACCCTAACCCTAACACTATCCTAGGGTTTATGTTAACCCTAACCCTAACACTATCCTAGGGCTGATGCTAACCCTAACCCTAAACCTACCACTATCCTAGGGCGGATGCTATCCCTAACCCTAACCCTAACACTATCCTAGGGCTGATGCTAACCCTAACCCTAACACTATCCTAGGGCTGATGCTAACCCTAACCCTAACCCTAACACTATCCTAGGGCTGATGCTAACCCTAACGCTAACCCTAAAACTATCCTTGAACTGTTGCTAACCCTAACCCTAACCCTAACACTATCCTAGGCCTTATGATAACCGTAACCCTAACCCTAACACTATCCTAGGGTTTATGTTAACCCTAACCCTACCACTATCCTGGGCCTGATGCTAACCCTAACCCTAACACTAACACTATCCTAGGCCTGATGCTAACCCTAACCCTAACACTATCCTAGGGCGGATGCTAACCCTAACCCTAACCCTAACACTATCCTAGGGCTGATGCTAACCATAACACTAACACTATCCTAGGGCTGATGTGAACCCTAACCCTAACCCTAACACTATCCTATGGGCTGATGATAACCCTAACCCTAACTCTAACACTATCTTAGGGCTGAGGCTAACCCTAACCCTAACACTATCCTAGGGCTGATGCTAACCCTAACCTTAACCCTAACACTATCCTAGGGCTGATGCTAACCCTAACCCTGACACTATCCTAGGCCTGATGCTAACCCTAACCCTAACCCTAACACTATCCTAGGGCTGATGCTAAACCTAACCATAACCCTAACACTATCCTAGGGCTGAGGCTAACCCTAACACTAACCCTAACACTATCCTAGGGCTGAGGCTAACCCTAACACTAACCCTAACACTATCCTAGGGCTGATGCTAACCCTAACCCTAACACTATCCTAGGCCTGATGCTAACCCTAACCCTAACACTATCCTAGGGCTGATGCTAACCCTAACCCTAACCCTAACACTATCCTAGGAGTGATGCTAACCCTATCCCTAACCCGAACACTCTCCTACGGCTGAGGCTAACCCTAACCCTAACACTATCCTACGGCTGATGCTAACCCTAACCCTAACCCAAACACTATCCTAGGGTTGATGCTAACCCTAACGGTAACACTATCCTAGGGCTGATGCTAACCCTAACCCTAACCCTAACACTATCCTTGGGCTGAATCTAACCCTAACCCTAACACTATTCTGGCCCTGATGCTAATCCTAACCCTAACCCTAACACTATCCTTGGGCTGATGCTAACCCTAACCCTATCCCTAACACTATCGTAGGGCAGATGCTAAACCTAACGCTAACCCTAACACTATCCTTGAACTGATGCTAACCCTAAACCTAACCCTAACACTATCCTAGGCCTGATGATCACCCTAACCCTAACCCTAACACTATCCAAGGGTTTATGTTAACCCTAACCCTAAAGCTATCCTAGGGCTGATGCTAACCCTAACCCTAACCCTATCACTATCCTAGGGCGGATGCTAACCCTAACCCTAACCCTAACACTATCCTAGGGCTGATGCTAACCGTAACAGTAACACTATCCTAGGGCTGATGCTAACCCTAAGCCTAACTCTAACACTATCTTAGGGCTGAGGCTAACCCTAAGCCTCACACTATCCTACGGCTGATGCTAACCCTAACCCTAACCCTAACACTATCCTAGGGCTGATGCTAACCCTAACCCTAACACTATCCTAGGCCTGATGCTAACCCTAACCCTAACCCTAACACTATCCTAGGGCTGATGCTAACCCTAACCCTAACACTATCCTAGGCCTGATGCTAACCGTAACCCTAACCCTAACACTATCCTAGGGCTGATGCTAACCCTAACCCAAACACTATCCTAGGGCTGATGCTAACCCTAACCCTAACCCTAACATTATCCTAGGGCTGATGCTAACCCTAACCCTAACACTATCCTAGGCCTGATGATAACCCTAACCCTAACCCTAACACTATCCTAGGGCTGATGCTAACCCTAACCCTAACCCTAACACTATCCTAGGGCTGATGCTAACCCTAACGCTAACCCTAAAACTATCCTTGAACTGTTGCTAACCCTAACCCTAACCCTAACACTATCCTAGGCCTTATGATAACCGTAACCCTAACCCTAACACTATCCTAGGGTTTATGTTAACCCTAACCCTAACACTATCCTAGGGCTGATGCTAACCCTAACCCTACCACTATCCTGGGCCTGATGCTAACCCTAACCCTAACACTAACACTATCCTAGGCCTGATGCTAACCCTAACCCTAACACTATCCTTGGGCTGATGCTAACCCTATCCCTAACCCTAACACTATCCTAGGGCTGATGCCAACCCTAACGCTAACCCTAACACTATCCTTGAACTAATGCTAACCCTAACCCTAACACTAACACTATCCTAGGCCTGATGATAACCCTATCCCTAACCCTAACACTATCCTAGGGTTTATGTTAACCCTAACCCTAACACTATCCTAGGTCTGATGCTCACCCTAACCCTAACCCTAACACTATCCTAGGGCGGATGCTAACCCTAACCCTAACCCTAACACTATCCTAGGGCTGATGCTAACCATAACACTAACACTATCCTAGGGCTGATGTGAACCCTAACCCTAACCCTAACACTATCCTATGGGCTGATGCTAACCCTAACCCTAACTCTAACACTATCTTAGGGCTGAGGCTAACCCTAACCCTAACACTATCCTTGGGCTGATGCTAACCCTAACCCTGACACTATCCTAGGCCTGATGCTAACCCTAACCCTAACCCTAACACTATCCTAGGGCTGATGCTAACCCTAACCCTAACACTATCCTAGGGCTGATGCTAACCCTAACCCTAACCCTAACACTATCCTAGGGCTGATGCTAACACTAACCCTAACACTATCCTAGGCCTGATGATAACCCTAACCCTAACCCTAACACTATTCTAGGGCTGATGCTAACCCTAACCCTAACACTATCCTAGGGCTGATTCTAACCGTAACCCTAACACTATCCTAGGCCTGATGCTAACCCTAACCCTTACCCTAACACTATCCTAGGGCTGATGCTAACACTAACCCTAACACTATCCTAGGCCTGATGCTAACCCTAACCCTAACACTATCCTAGGGCTGATGCTAACCCTAACCCTAACCCTAACACTATCCTAGGAGTGATGCTAACCCTATCCCTAACCCTAACACTCTCCTACGGCTGAGGCTAACCCTAACCCTAACACTATCCTACGGCTGATGCTAACCCTAACCCTAACCCAAACACTATCCTAGGGTTGATGCTAACCCTAACCCTAACACTATCCTAGGGCTGATGCTAACCCTAACCCTAACCCTAACACTATCCTTGGGCTGAATCTAACCCTAACCCTAACACTATTCTGGCCCTGATGCTAATCCTAACCCTAACCCTAACACTATCCTAGGGCGGATGCTAACCCTAACCCTAACCCTAACACTATCCTTGGGCTGATGCTAACCCTAACCCTATCCCTAACACTATCGTAGGGCAGATGCTAACCCTAACGCTAACCCTAACACTATCGTTGAACTGATGCTAACCCTAAACCTAACCCTAACACTATCCTAGGCCTGATGATAACCCTAACCCTAACCCTAACACTATTCAAGGGTTTATGTTAACCCTAACCCTAACACTATCCTAGGGCTGATGCTAACCCTAACCCTAAACCTAACACTATCCTAGGGCGGATGCTAACCCTAACCCTAACCCTAACACTACCCTAGGGCTGATGCTAACCGTAACAGTATCACTATCCTAGGGCTGATGCTAACCCTAACCCTAACTCTAAGACTATCTTAGGGCTGAGGCTAACCCTAACCCTAACACTATCCTACGGCTGATGCTAACCCTAACCCTAACCCTAACACTATCCTAGGGCTGATGCTAACCCTAACCCTAACACTATCCTAGGCCTGATGCTAACCCTAACCGTAACCCTAACACTATCCTAGGGCTGATGCTAACCCTAACCCTAACCTTAACCCTATCCTAGGGCTGATGCTAACCCTAACCCTAACACTATGCTAGGCCTGATGATAACCCTAACCCTAACCCTAACACTATCCTAGGGCTGATGCTAACCCTAACCCTAACACTATCCTAGGGCTGATGCTAACCCTAACCCTAACCCTAACACTATCCTAGGGCTGATGCTAACCCTAACGCTAACCCTAAAACTATCCTTGAACTGATGCTAACCCTAACCCTAACCCTAACACTATCCTAGGCCTGATGATAACCCTAACCCTAACCCTAACACTATCCTAGGGTTTATGTTAACCCTTACCCTAACACTATCCTAGGGCTGATGCTAACCCTAACCCTACCACTATCCTGGGCCTGATGCTAACCGTAACCCTAACACTAACACTAACCTAGGCCTGATGCTAACCCTAACCCTAACCCTAACACTATCCTAGGGCTGATGCTAACCCTAACCCTAACACTATCCTAGGCCTGATGCTAACCCTAAACCTAACCCTAACACTATCCTAGGGCTGATGCTAACCCTAACCCTAACACTATCCTAGGGCTGATGCTAACCCTAACCCTAACCCTAACACTATCCTAGGGCTGATGCTAACCCTAACCCTAACACTATCCTAGGCCTGATGATAACCCTAACCCTAACCCTAACACTATTCTAGGGGTGATGCTAACCCTAACCCTAACACTATCCTAGGGCTGATGTTAACCCTAACCCTAACCCTAACACTATCCTAGGGCTGATGCTAAAGTTAACCCTAACCCTAACACTATCCTAGGGCTGATTCTAACCGTAACCCTAACACTATCCTAGGCCTGATGCTAACCATAACCCTTACCTAACACTATCCTACGGCTGATGCTAAACCTAACCATAACCCTAACACTATCCTAGGGCTGAGGCTAACCCTAACACTAACCCTAACACTATCCTAGGGCTGATGCTAACCCTAACCCTAACACTATCCTAGGCCTGATGCTAACCCTAACCCTAACACTATCCTAGGGCTGATGCTAACCCTAACCCTAACCCTAACACTATCCTAGGAGTGATGCTAACCCTATCCCTAACCCTAACACTCTCCTACGGCTGAGGCTAACCCTAACCCTAACACTATCCTACGGCTGATGCTAACCCTAACCCTAACCCAAACACTATCCTAGGGTTGATGCTAACCCTAACCCTAACACTATCCTAGGGCTGATGCTAACCCTAACCCTAACCCTAACACTATCCTTGGGCTGAATCTAACCCTAACCCAAACACTATTCTGGCCCTGATGCTAATCCTAACCCTAACCCTAACACTATCCTTGGGCTGATGCTAACCCTAACCCTATCCCTAACACTATCGTAGGGCAGATGCTAAACCTAACGCTAACCCTAACACTATCCTTGAACTGATGCTAACCCTAAACCTAACCCTAACACTATCCTAGGCCTGATGATCACCCTAACCCTAACCCTAACACTATCCAAG
Organism: Lemur catta; assembly: GCF_020740605.2. NCBI lineage: Eukaryota > Metazoa > Chordata > Mammalia > Primates > Lemuridae > Lemur > Lemur catta. The sequence continues at coordinate 101,514,651 of NC_059133.1, forward strand.
GGTTTATGTTAACCCTAACCCTAAAGCTATCCTAGGGCTGATGCTAACCCTAACCCTAACCCTATCACTATCCTAGGGCGGATGCTAACCCTAACCCTAACCCTAACACTATCCTAGGGCTGATGCTAACCGTAACGGTAACACTATCCTAGGGCTGATGCTAACCCTAAGCCTAACTCTAACACTATCTTAGGGCTGAGGCTAACCCTAAACCTAACACTATCCTACGGCTGATGCTAACCCTAACCCTAACCCTAACACTATCCTTGGGCTGATGTTAACCCTAACCCTAACACTATCCTAGGCCTGATGCTAACCCTAACCCTAACCCTAACACTATCCTAGGGCTGATGCTAACCCTAACCCTAACACTATCCTAGGCCTGATGCTAACCGTAACCCTAACCCTAACACTATCCTAGGGCTGATGCTAACCCTAACCCAAACACTATCCTAGGGCTGATGCTAACCCTAACCCTAACCCTAACACTATCCTAGGGCTGATGCTAACCCTAACCCTAACACTATCCTAGGCCTGATGATAACCCTAGCCCTAACCCTAACACTATCCTAGGGCTGATGCTAACCCTAACCCTAACACTATCCTAGGGCTGATGCTAACCCTAACCCTAACCCTAACACTATCCTAGGGCTGATGCTAACCCTAACGCTAACCCTAAAACTATCCTTGAACTGTTGCTAACCCTAACCCTAACACTAACACTATCCTAGGCCTTATGATAACCGTAACCCTAACCCTAACACTATCCTAGGGTTTATGTTAACCAAAACCCTAACCCTATCCTAGGGCTGATGCTAACCCTAACCCTACCACTATCCTGGGCCTGATGCTAACCCTAACCCTAACACTAACACTATCCTAGGCCTGATGCTAACCCTAACCCTAACACTATCCTTGGGCTGATGCTAACCCTAACCCTAACCCTAACACTATCCTAGGGCTGATGCCAACCCTAACGCTAACCCTAACACTATCCTTGAACTAATGCTAACCCTAACCCTAACCCTAACACTATCCTAGGCCTGATGATAACCCTATCCCTAACCCTAACACTATCCTAGGGTTTATGTTAACCCTAACCCTAACACTATCCTAGGTCTGATGCTCACCCTAACCCTAACCCTAACACTATCCTAGGGCGGATGCTAACCCTAACCCTAACCCTAACACTATCCTAGGGCTGATGCTAACCATAACACTAACACAATCCTAGGGCTGATGTGAACCCTAACCCTAACCCTAACACTATACTATGGGCTGATGCTAACCCTAACCCTAACTCTAACACTATCTTAGGGCTGAGGCTAACCCTAACCCTAACACTATCCTAGGGCTGATGCTAACCCTAACCCTGACACTATCCTAGGCCTGATGCTAACCCTAACCCTAACCCTAACACTATCCTAGGGCTGATGCTAACCCTAACCCTAACACTATCCTAGGGCTGATGCTAACCCTAACCCTAACCCTAACACTATCCTAGGGCTGATGCTAACACTAACCCTAACACTATCCTAGGCCTGATGATAACCCTAACCCTAACCCTAACACTATTCTAGGGCTGATGCTAACCCTAACCCTAACACTATCCTAGGGCTGATGCTAACCCTAACCCTAACCCTAACACTCTCCTAGGGCTGATGCTAAACTTAACCCTAACCCTAACACTATCCTAGGGCTGATTCTAACCGTAACCCTAACACTATCCTAGGCCTGATGCTAACCCTAACCCTTACCCTAACACTATCCTAGGGCTGATGCTAAACCTAACCATAACCCTAACACTATCCTAGGGCTGAGGCTAACCCTAACCCTAACCCTAACACTATCCTAGGGCTGATGCTAACCCTAACCCTAACACTATCCTAGGCCTGATGCTAACCCTAACCCTAACACTATCCTAGGGCTGATGCTAACCCTAACCCTAACACTAACACTATCCTAGGAGTGATGCTAACCCTATCCCTAACCCTAACACTCTCCTACGGCTGAGGCTAACCCTAACCCTAACACTATCCTACGGCTGATGCTAACCCTAACCCTAACCCAAACACTATCCTAGGGTTGATGCTAACCCTAACCCTAACACTATCCTAGGGCTGATGCTAACCCTAACCCTAACCCTAACACTATCCTTGGGCTGAATCTAACCCTAACCCTAACACTATTCTGGCCCTGATGCTAATCCTAACCCTAACCCTAACACTATCCTAGGGCTGATGCTAACCCTAACCCTAACCCTAACACTATCCTTGGGCTGAATCTAACCCTAACCCTAACACTATTCTGGCCCTGATGCTAATCCTAACCCTAACCCTAACAGTATCCTAGGGCGGATGCTAACCCTAACCCTAACCCTAACACTATCCTTGGGCTGATGCTAACCCTAACCCTATCCCTAACACTATCGTAGGGCAGATGCTAACCCTAACGCTAACCCTAACACTATCGTTGAACTGATGCTAACCCTAAACCTAACCCTAACACTATCCTAGGCCTGATGATAACCCTAACCCTAACCCTAACACTATCCAAGGGTTTATGTTAACCCTAACCCTAACACTATCCTAGGGCTGATGCTAACCCTAACCCTAACCCTAACACTATCCTAGGGCGGATGCTAACCCTAACCCTAACCCTAACACTATCCTAGGGCTGATGCTAACCGTAACAGTATCACTATCCTAGGGCTGATGCTAACCCTAACCCTAACTCTAACACTATCTTAGGGCTGAGGCTAACCCTAACCCTAACACTATCCTACGGCTGATGCTAACCCTAACCCTAACCCTAACACTATCCTAGGGCTGATGCTAACCCTAACCCTAACACTATCCTAGGCCTGATGTTAACCCTAACGCTAACCCTAACACTATCCTAGGGCTGATGCTAACCATAACCCTAACACTATCCTAGGTCTGATGCTAACCCTAACCCTAACCCTAACACTATCCTAGGGCTGATGCTAACCCTAACCCTAACACTATCCTAGGCCTGATGATAACCCTAACCCTAACCCTAACACTATCCTAGGGCTGAGGCTAAAAATAACCCTAACACTATCCTAGGGCTGATGCTAACCCTAACACTAACACTATCCTATGGCTGATGCTAACCCTAACCCTACCCCTAACACTATCCTAGGGCTGATGCTAACCCTAACACTAACACTATCCTACGGCTGATGCTAACCCTAACCCTAACCCTAACACTATCCTAAGGCTGATGGTAACCCTAACACTAACACTATCCTAAGCCTGGTGCTAACCCTAACTCTAACCCTAACACTATCCTAGGGCTGATGCTAACCCTAACCCTAATAATATCCTACGGCTGATGCTAACACTAACCCTAACCCTAACACTATCCTAGGGCTGATGCTAACCCTAACCCTAACCCTAACACTGTCCTAGGGCTGATGCTAACCCTAACCCTAACACTATCCTAGGCCTGATGATAACCCTAACCCTAACCCTAACACTATCCTAGGGCTGATGCTAACCCTAACCCTAACACTATCCTAGGCCTGATGCTAACCCTAACCCTAACCCTAACATTATGCTAGGGCTGATGCTAACCCTAACCCTAACACTATCCTAGGGCTGATGCTAACCCTAACCCTAACCCTAACACTATCCTAGGGCTGATGCTAACCCTAACCCTAACACTATCATAGGCCTGATGATAACCCTAACCCTAACCCTAACACTATCCTAGGGCTGATGCTAACCCTAACCCTAACACTATCCTAGGCCTGATGCTAACCCTAACCCTAACCCTAACACTATCCTAGGGCTGATGCTAACCCTAACCCTAACACTATCCTAGGGCTGATGCTAACCCTAACCCTAACCCTAACACTATCCTAGGGCTGATGCTAACCCTAACGCTAACCCTAAAACTATCCTTGAACTGATGCTAACCCTAACCCTAACCCTAACACTATCCTAGGCCTGATGATAACCCTAACCCTAACCCTAACACTATCCTAGGGTTTATGTTAACCCTTACCCTAACACTATCCTAGGGCTGATGGTAACCCTAACCCTAACACTAACACTAACCTGGGCCTGATGCTAACCCTAACCCTAACCCTAACACTATCCTAGGGCTGATGCTAACCCTAACCCTAACACTATCCTAGGCCTGATGCTAACCCTAAACCTAACACTAACACTATACTAGGGCTGATGCTAACCCTAACCCTAACACTATCCTAGGGCTGATGCTAACCCTAACCCTAACACTATCCTAGGGCTGATGCTAACCCTAACCCTAACCCTAACACTATCCTAGGGCTGATGCTAACCCTAACCCTAACACTATCCTAGGCCTGATGATAACCCTAACCCTAACCCTAACACTATTCTAGGGGTGATGCTAACCCTAACCCTAACACTATCCTAGGGCTGATGTTAACCCTAACCCTAACCCTAACACTATCCTAGGGCTGATGCTAAACTTAACCCTAACCCTAACACTATCCTAGGGCTGATTCTAACCGTAACCCTAACACTATCCTAGGCCTGATGCTAACCCTAACCCTTACCTAACACTATCCTACGGCTGATGCTAAACCTAACCATAACCCTAACACTATCCTAGGGCTGAGGCTAACCCTAACACTAACCCTAACACTATCCTAGGGCTGATGCTAACCCTAACCCTAACACTATCCTAGGCCTGATGCTAACCGTAACCCTAACCCTAACACTATCCTAGGGCTGATGCTAACCCTAACCCTAACACTATCCTAGGCCTGATGATAACCCTAGCCCTAACCCTAACACTATCCTAGGGCTGATGCTAACCCTAACCCTAACACTATCCTAGGGCTGATGCTAACCCTAACCCTAACCCTAACACTATCCTAGGGCTGATGCTAACCCTAACGCTAACCCTAAAACTATCCTTGAACTGTTGCTAACCCTAACCCTAACACTAACACTATCCTAGGCCTTATGATAACCGTAACCCTAACCCTAACACTATCCTAGGGTTTATGTTAACCCTAACCCTAACCCTATCCTAGGGCTGATGCTAACCCTAACCCTACCACTATCCTGGGCCTGATGCTAACCCTAACCCTAACACTAACACTATCCTAGGCCTGATGCTAACCCTAACCCTAACACTATCCTTGGGCTGATGCTAACCCTAACCCTAACCCTAACACTATCCTAGGGCTGATGCCAACCCTAACGCTAACCCTAACACTATCCTTGAACTAATGCTAACCCTAACCCTAACCCTAACACTATCCTAGGCCTGATGATAACCCTATCCCTAACCCTAACACTATCCTAGGGTTTATGTTAACCCTAACCCTAACACTATCCTAGGTCTGATGCTCACCCTAACCCTAACCCTAACACTATCCTAGAGCGGATGCTAACCCTAACCCTAACCCTAACACTATCCTAGGGCTGATGCTAACCATAACACTAACACAATCCTAGGGCTGATGTGAACCCTAACCCTAACCCTAACACTATACTATGGGCTGATGCTAACCCTAACCCTAACTCTAACACTATCTTAGGGCTGAGGCTAACCCTAACCCTAACACTATCCTAGGGCTGATGCTAACCCTAACCCTGACACTATCCTAGGCCTGATGCTAACCCTAACCCTAACCCTAACACTATCCTAGGGCTGATGCTAACCCTAACCCTAACACTATCCTAGGGCTGATGCTAACCCTAACCCTAACCCTAACACTATCCTAGGGCTGATGCTAACACTAACCCTAACACTATCCTAGGCCTGATGATAACCCTAACCCTAACCCTAACACTATTCTAGGGCTGATGCTAACCCTAACCCTAACACTATCCTAGGGCTGATGCTAACCCTAACCCTAACCCTAACACTCTCCTAGGGCTGATGCTAAACTTAACCCTAACCCTAACACTATCCTAGGGCTGATTCTAACCGTAACCCTAACACTATCCTAGGCCTGATGCTAACCCTAACCCTTACCCTAACACTATCCTAGGGCTGATGCTAAACCTAACCATAACCCTAACACTATCCTAGGGCTGAGGCTAACCCTAACCCTAACCCTAACACTATCCTAGGGCTGATGCTAACCCTAACCCTAACACTATCCTAGGCCTGATGCTAACCCTAACCCTAACACTATCCTAGGGCTGATGCTAACCCTAACCCTAACACTAACACTATCCTAGGAGTGATGCTAACCCTATCCCTAACCCTAACACTCTCCTACGGCTGAGGCTAACCCTAACCCTAACACTATCCTACGGCTGATGCTAACCCTAACCCTAACCCAAACACTATCCTAGGGTTGATGCTAACCCTAACCCTAACACTATCCTAGGGCTGATGCTAACCCTAACCCTAACCCTAACACTATCCTTGGGCTGAATCTAACCCTAACCCTAACACTATTCTGGCCCTGATGCTAATCCTAACCCTAACCCTAACACTATCCTAGGGCTGATGCTAACCCTAACCCTAACCCTAACACTATCCTTGGGCTGAATCTAACCCTAACCCTAACACTATTCTGGCCCTGATGCTAATCCTAACCCTAACCCTAACAGTATCCTAGGGCGGATGCTAACCCTAACCCTAACCCTAACACTATCCTTGGGCTGATGCTAACCCTAACCCTATCCCTAACACTATCGTAGGGCAGATGCTAACCCTAACGCTAACCCTAACACTATCGTTGAACTGATGCTAACCCTAAACCTAACCCTAACACTATCCTAGGCCTGATGATAACCCTAACCCTAACCCTAACACTATCCAAGGGTTTATGTTAACCCTAACCCTAACACTATCCTAGGGCTGATGCTAACCCTAACCCTAACCCTAACACTATCCTAGGGCGGATGCTAACCCTAACCCTAACCCTAACACTATCCTAGGGCTGATGCTAACCGTAACAGTATCACTATCCTAGGGCTGATGCTAACCCTAACCCTAACTCTAACACTATCTTAGGGCTGAGGCTAACCCTAACCCTAACACTATCCTACGGCTGATGCTAACCCTAACCCTAACCCTAACACTATCCTAGGGCTGATGCTAACCCTAACCCTAACACTATCCTAGGCCTGATGTTAACCCTAACGCTAACCCTAACACTATCCTAGGGCTGATGCTAACCATAACCCTAACACTATCCTAGGTCTGATGCTAACCCTAACCCTAACCCTAACACTATCCTAGGGCTGATGCTAACCCTAACCCTAACACTATCCTAGGCCTGATGATAACCCTAACCCTAACCCTAACACTATCCTAGGGCTGAGGCTAAAAATAACCCTAACACTATCCTAGGGCTGATGCTAACCCTAACACTAACACTATCCTATGGCTGATGCTAACCCTAACCCTACCCCTAACACTATCCTAGGGCTGATGCTAACCCTAACCCTAACGCTAACACTATCCTAGGGCTGAGGCTAACCCTAACCCTAACACTATCCTACGGCTGATGCTAACCCTAACCCTAACCCTAACACTATCCTAAGGCTGATGGTAACCCTAACACTAACACTATCCTAAGCCTGGTGCTAACCCTAACTCTAACCCTAACACTATCCTAGGGCTGATGCTAACCCTAACCCTAATAATATCCTACGGCTGATGCTAACACTAACCCTAACCCTAACACTATCCTAGGGCTGATGCTAACCCTAACCCTAACCCTAACACTGTCCTAGGGCTGATGCTAACCCTAACCCTAACACTATCCTAGGCCTGATGATAACCCTAACCCTAACCCTAACACTATCCTAGGGCTGATGCTAACCCTAACCCTAACACTATCCTAGGCCTGATGCTAACCCTAACCCTAACCCTAACATTATGCTAGGGCTGATGCTAACCCTAACCCTAACACTATCCTAGGGCTGATGCTAACCCTAACCCTAACCCTAACACTATCCTAGGGCTGATGCTAACCCTAACCCTAACACTATCATAGGCCTGATGATAACCCTAACCCTAACCCTAACACTATCCTAGGGCTGATGCTAACCCTAAACCTAACACTATCCTAGGCCTGATGCTAACCCTAACCCTAACTCTAACACTATCCTAGGGCTGATGCTAACCCTAACCCTAACCTTAACCCTATCCTAGGGCTGATGCTAACCCTAACCCTAACACTATGCTAGGCCTGATGATAACCCTAACCCTAACCCTAACACTATCCTAGGGCTGATGCTAACCCTACCCCTAACACTATCCTAGGGCTGATGCTAACCCTAACCCTAACCCTAACACTATCCTAGGGCTGATGCTAACCCTAACGCTAACCCTAAAACTATCCTTGAACTGATGCTAACCCTAACCCTAACCCTAACACTATCCTAGGCCTGATGATAACCCTAACCCTAACCCTAACACTATCCTAGGGTTTATGTTAACCCTTACCCTAACACTATCCTAGGGCTGATGCTAACCCTAACCCTAACACTAACACTAACCTGGGCCTGATGCTAACCCTAACCCTAACCCTAACACTATCCTAGGGCTGATGCTAACCCTAACCCTAACACTATCCTAGGCCTGATGCTAACCCTAAACCTAACACTAACACTATACTAGGGCTGATGCTAACCCTAACCCTAACACTATCCTAGGGCTGATGCTAACCCTAACCCTAACACTATCCTAGGGCTGATGCTAACCCTAACCCTAACCCTAACACTATCCTAGGGCTGATGCTAACCCTAACCCTAACACTATCCTAGGCCTGATGATAACCCTAACCCTAACCCTAACACTATTCTAGGGGTGATGCTAACCCTAACCCTAACACTATCCTAGGGCTGATGTTAACCCTAACCCTAACCCTAACACTATCCTAGGGCTGATGCTAAACTTAACCCTAACCCTAACACTATCCTAGGGCTGATTCTAACCGTAACCCTAACACTATCCTAGGCCTGATGCTAACCCTAACCCTTACCTAACACTATCCTACGGCTGATGCTAAACCTAACCATAACCCTAACACTATCCTAGGGCTGAGGCTAACCCTAACACTAACCCTAACACTATCCTAGGGCTGATGCTAACCCTAACCCTAACACTATCCTAGGCCTGATGCTAACCCTAACCCTAACATTATCCTAGGGCTGATGCTAACCCTAACCCTAACCCTAACACTATCCTAGGAGTGATGCTAACCCTATCCCTAACCTTAACACTCTCCTACGGCTGAGGCTAACCCTAACCCTAACACTATCCTACGGCTGATGCTAACCCTAACCCTAACCCAAACACTATCCTAGGGTTGATGCTAACCCTAACGGTAACACTATCCTAGGGCTGATGCTAACCCTAACCCTAACCCTAACACTATCCTTGGGCTGAATCTAACCCTAACCCTAACACTATTCTGGCCCTGATGCTAATCCTAACCCTAACCCTAACACTATCCTTGGGCTGATGCTAACCCTAACCCTATCCCTAACACTATCGTAGGGCAGATGCTAAACCTAACGCTAACCCTAACACTATCCTTGAACTGATGCTAACCCTAAACCTAACCCTAACACTATCCTAGGCCTGATGATCACCCTAACCCTAACCCTAACACTATCCAAGGGTTTATGTTAACCCTAACCCTAAAGCTATCCTAGGGCTGATGCTAACCCTAACCCTAACCCTATCACTATCCTAGGGCGGATGCTAACCCTAACCCTAACCCTAACACTATCCTAGGGCTGATGCTAACCGTAACAGTAACACTATCCTAGGGCTGATGCTAACCCTAAGCCTAACTCTAACACTATCTTAGGGCTGAGGCTAACCCTAAGCCTCACACTATCCTACGGCTGATGCTAACCCTAACCCTAACCCTAACACTATCCTAGGGCTGATGCTAACCCTAACCCTAACACTATCCTAGGCCTGATGCTAACCCTAACCCTAACCCTAACACTATCCTAGGGCTGATGCTAACCCTAACCCTAACACTATCCTAGGCCTGATGCTAACCGTAACCCTAACCCTAACACTATCCTAGGGCTGATGCTAACCCTAACCCAAACACTATCCTAGGGCTGATGCTAACCCTAACCCTAACCCTAACACTATCCTAGGGCTGATGCTAACCCTAACCCTAACACTATCCTAGGCCTGATGATAACCCTAACCCTAACCCTAACACTATCCTAGGGCTGATGCTAACCCTAACCCTAACCCTAACACTATCCTAGGGCTGATGCTAACCCTAACGCTAACCCTAAAACTATCCTTGAACTGTTGCTAACCCTAACCCTAACCCTAACACTATCCTAGGCCTTATGATAACCGTAACCCTAACCCTAACACTATCCTAGGGTTTATGTTAACCCTAACCCTAACACTATCCTAGGGCTGATGCTAACCCTAACCCTACCACTATCCTGGGCCTGATGCTAACCCTAACCCTAACACTAACACTATCCTAGGCCTGATGCTAACCCTAACCCTAACACTATCCTTGGGCTGATGCTAACCCTAACCCTAACCCTAACACTATCCTAGGGCTGATGCCAACCCTAACGCTAACCCTAACACTATCCTTGAACTAATGCTAACCCTAACCCTAACACTAACACTATCCTAGGCCTGATGATAACCCTATCCCTAACCCTAACACTATCCTAGGGTTTATGTTAACCCTAACCCTAACACTATCCTAGGTCTGATGCTCACCCTAACCCTAACCCTAACACTATCCTAGGGCGGATGCTAACCCTAACCCTAACCCTAACACTATCCTAGGGCTGATGCTAACCATAACACTAACACTATCCTAGGGCTGATGTGAACCCTAACCCTAACCCTAACACTATCCTATGGGCTGATGCTAACCCTAACCCTAACTCTAACACTATCTTAGGGCTGAGGCTAACCCTAACCCTAACACTATCCTAGGGCTGATGCTAACCCTAACCCTGACACTATCCTAGGCCTGATGCTAACCCTAACCCTAACCCTAACACTATCCTAGGGCTGATGCTAACCCTAACCCTAACACTATCCTAGGGCTGATGCTAACCCTAACCCTAACCCTAACACTATCCTAGGGCTGATGCTAACACTAACCCTAACACTATCCTAGGCCTGATGATAACCCTAACCCTAACCCTAACACTATTCTAGGGCTGATGCTAACCCTAACCCTAACACTATCCTAGGGCTGATGCTAACCCTAACCCTAACCCTAACACTCTCCTAGGGCTGATGCTAAACTTAACCCTAACCCTAACACTATCCTAGGGCTGATTCTAACCGTAACCCTAACACTATCCTAGGCCTGATGCTAACCCTAACCCTTACCCTAACACTATCCTAGGGCTGATGCTAACACTAACCCTAACACTATCCTAGGCCTGATGCTAACCCTAACCCTAACACTATCCTAGGGCTGATGCTAACCCTAACCCTAACCCTAACACTATCCTAGGAGTGATGCTAACCCTATCCCTAACCCTAACACTCTCCTACGGCTGAGGCTAACCCTAACCCTAACACTATCCTACGGCTGATGCTAACCCTAACCCTAACCCAAACACTATCCTAGGGTTGATGCTAACCCTAACCCTAACACTATCCTAGGGCTGATGCTAACCCTAACCCTAACCCTAACACTATCCTTGGGCTGAATCTAACCCTAACCCTAACACTATTCTGGCACTGATGCTAATCCTAACCCTAACCCTAACACTATCCTAGGGCGGATGCTAACCCTAACCCTAACCCTAACACTATCCTTGGGCTGATGCTAACCCTAACCCTACCCCTAACACTATCGTAGGGCAGATGCTAACCCTAACGCTAACCCTAACACTATCGTTGAACTGATGCTAACCCTAAACCTAACCCTAACACTATCCTAGGCCTGATGATAACCCTAACCCTAACCATAACACTATTCAAGGGTTTATGTTAACCCTAACCCTAACACTATCCTAGGGCTGATGCTAACCCTAACCCTAAACCTAACACTATCCTAGGGCGGATGCTAACCCTAACCCTAACCCTAACACTACCCTAGGGCTGATGCTAACCGTAACAGTATCACTATCCTAGGGCTGATGCTAACCCTAACCCTAACTCTAAGACTATCTTAGGGCTGAGGCTAACCCTAACCCTAACACTATCCTACGGCTGATGCTAACCCTAACCCTAACCCTAACACTATCCTAGGTCTGATGCTAACCCTAACCCTAACACTATCCTAGGCCTGATGTTAACCCTAACCCTAACCCTAACACTATCCTAGGGCTGATGCTAACCATAACCCTAACACTATCCTAGGTCTGATGCTAACCCTAACCCTAACCCTAACACTATCCTAGGGCTGATGCTAACCCTAACCCTAACACTATCCTAGGCCTGATGATAACCCTAACCCTAACCCTAACACTATCCTAGGGCTGAGGCTAAACCTAACCCTAACACTATCCTAGGGCTGATGCTAACCCTAACACTAACACTGTCCTATGGCTGATGCTAACCCTAACCCTACCCCTAACACTATCCTAGGGCTGATGCTAACCCTAACCCTAACGCTAACACTATCCTAGGGCTGAGGCTAACCCTAACCCTAACACTATCCTACGGCTGATGCTAACCCTAACCCTAACCCTAACACTATCCTAAGGCTGATGGTAACCCTAACACTAACACTATCCTAAGCCTGGTGCTAACCCTAACTCTAACCTTAACACTATCCTAGGCCTGATGATAACCCTAACCTTAACCCTAACACTATCCTAGGGCTGATGCTAACCCTAACCCTAACACTATCCTAGGCCTGATGCTAACCCTAACCCTAACCCTAACATTATGCTAGGGCTGATGCTAACCCTAACCCTAACACTATCCTAGGGCTGATGCTAACCCTAACCCTAACCCTAACACTATCCTAGGGCTGATGCTAACCCTAACCCTAACACTATCATAGGCCTGATGATAACCCTAACCCTAACCCTAACACTATCCTAGGGCTGATGCTAACCCTAACCCTAACACTATCCTAGGCCTGATGCTAACCCTAACCCTAACCCTAACACTATCCTAGGGCTGATGCTAACCCTAACCCTAACCTTAACCCTATCCTAGGGCTGATGCTAACCCTAACCCTAACACTATGCTAGGCCTGATGATAACCCTAACCCTAACCCTAACACTATCCTAGGGCTGATGCTAACCCTAACCCTAACACTATCCTAGGGCTGAAGCTAACCCTAACGCTAACCCTAAAACTATCCTTGAACTGATGCTAACCCTAACCCTAACCCTAACACTATCCTAGGCCTGATGATAACCCTAACCCTAACCCTAACACTATCCTAGGGTTTATGTTAACCCTTACCCTAACACTATCCTAGGGCTGATGCTAACCCTAACCCTACCACTATCCTGGGCCTGATGCTAACCCTAACCCTAACACTAACACTAACCTAGGCCTGATGCTAACCCTAACCCTAACCCTAACACTATCCTAGGGCTGATGCTAACCCTAACCCTAACACTATCCTAGGCCTGATGCTAACCCTAAACCTAACCCTAACACTATACTAGGGCTGATGCTAACCCTAACCCTAACACTATCCTAGGGCTGATGCTAACCCTAACCCTAACTCTAACACTATCTTAGGGCTGAGGCCAACCCTAACCCTAACACTATCCTAGGGTTTATGTTAACCCTAACCCTAACACTATCCTAGGGCTGATGCTAACCCTAACCCTACCACTATCCTGGGCCTGATGCTAACCCTAACCCTAACCCTAACACTATCCTAGGGCTGATGCTAACCCTAATCCTAACCCTAACACTATCCTAGGGCTCATGCTAACCCTAACCCTAACACTATCCTAGGCCTGATGATAACCCTAACCCTAACCCTAACACTATCCTAGGGCTGATGCTAACCCTAACCCTAACACTATCCTAGGGCTGATGCTAACCCTAACCCTAACCCTAACACTATCCTAGGGCTGATGCTAACCCTAACGCTAACCCTAACACTATCCTTGAACTGATGCTAACCCTAACCCTAAACCTAACACTATCCTAGGCCTGATGATAACCATAACCCTAACCCTAACACTATCCTAGGGTTTATGTTAACCCTAACCCTAACAATATCCTAGGGCTGATGCTAACCCTAACCCTAAACCTAACACAATCCTAGGGCGGATGCTAAACCTAACCCTCACCCTAACACTATCCTCGGGCTGATGCTAACCCTAACACTAACACTATCCTAGGGCTGATGCTAACCCTAATCATAACCCTAACACTCTCCAAGGGCTGATGCTAACCCTAACCCTAACCCTAACACTATCCTAGGGCTGATGCTAACCCTAACCCTAACACTATCCTAGGGCTGATGCTAACCCTAACCCTAACCCTAACACTATATCTAGGGTTGTTGCTAACCTTAACCCTAACACTATCCTAGGGCTGATGCTAACCCTAACCCTAACCCTAACAGTATCCTAGGGCTGATGCTAACCCTAACCCTAACACTATCCTAGGGCTGATGCTAACCCTAACCCTAACCCTAACACTAACCTAGGGCTGACGCTAACCCTAACCCTAACACTATCCTAGGGCTGATGCTAACCCTAACCCTAACCCTAACACTATCCTAGGGCTGACGCTAACCCTAACCCTAACACTATCCTAGGCCTGATGCTAACCCTAACCCTAACGCTAACCCTAACCCTAATACTATCCTAGGGCTGATGCTAACCCTAACCCTAACCCTAAAACTATCCTAGGGCTGATGCTAACCCTAACACTAACACTATCCTATGGCTGATGCTAACCCTAACCCTACCCCTAACACTATCCTAGGGCTGATGCTAACCCTAACCCTAACGCTAACACTATCCTAGGGCTGAGGCTAACCCTAACCCTAACACTATCCTACGGCTGATGCTAACCCTAACCCTAACCCTAACACTATCCTAAGGCTGATGGTATCCCTAACACTAACACTATCCTAAGCCTGGTGCTAACCCTAACTCTAACCCTAACACTATCCTAGGGCTGATGCTAACCCTAACCCTAATAATATCCTACGGCTGATGCTAACACTAACCCTGACCCTAACACTATCCTAGGGCTGATGCTAACCCTAACCCTAACCCTAACACTATCCTAGGGCTGATGCTAACCCTAACCCTAATACTATCCTACGCCTGATGATAACCCTAACCCTAACCCTAACACTATCCTAGGGCTGATGCTAACCCTAACCCTAACACTATCCTCGGCCTGATGCTAACCCTAACCCTAACCCTAACACTATCCTAGGGCTGATGCTAACCCTAACCCTAACACTATCCTAGGGCTGATGCTAACCCTAACCCTAACTCTAACACTATCCTTGGGCTGATGCTAACCCTAACCCTAACACTATCATAGGCCTGATGATAACCCTAACCCTAACCCTAACACTATCCTATTGCTGATGCTAACCCTAACCCTAACCCTAACACTATCCTAGGGCTGATGCTAACCCTAACGCTAACCCTAAAACTATCCTTGAACTGATGCTAACCCTAACCCTAACCCTAACACTATGCTAGGCCTGACGATAACCCTAACCCTAACCCTAAGACTATCCTAGGGTTTATGTTAACCCTAACCCTAACACTATCCTAGGGCTGATGCTAACCCTAACCCTACCACTATCCTGGGCCTGATGCTAACCCTAACCCTAACACTAACACTATCCTAGGGCTGATGTTAACCCTAACCCTAACTATAACACTATCTTAGGGCTGACACTAACCCTAACACTATCCTACGGCTGATGCTAACCCTAACCCTAACCCTAACACTATCCTAGGGCTGATGCTAACCCTAACCCTAACCCTAACACTATCCTAGGGCTGATGCTAACCCTAACCCTAACACTATCCTAGGGCTGATGCTAACCCTAACCCTAACCCTAACACTATCCTAGGGCTGACGCTAACCCTAACCCTAACACTATCCTAGGCCTGATGCTAACCCTAACCCTAACGCTAACCCTAACCTTAATACTATCCTAGGGCTGATGCTAACCCTAACCCTAACCCTAAAACTATCCTAGGGCTGATGCTAACCCTAACCCTAACACTATGCTAGGCCTGATGCTAACCCTAACCCTAACCCTAACACTATCCTAGGGCTGATGCTAACCCTAACCCTAACACTATCCTAGGCCTGATGCTAACCGTAACCCTAACCCTAACACTATCCTAGGGCTGATGCTAACCCTAACCCAAACACTATCCTAGGGCTGATGCTAACCCTAACCCTAACCCTAACACTATCCTAGGGCTGATGCTAACCCTAACCCTAACACTATCCTAGGCCTGATGATAACCCTAACCCTAACCCTAACACTATCCTAGGGCTGATGCTAACCCTAACCCTAACCCTAACACTATCCTAGGGCTGATGCTAACCCTAACGCTAACCCTAAAACTATCCTTGAACTGTTGCTAACCCTAACCCTAACCCTAACACTATCCTAGGCCTTATGATAACCGTAACCCTAACCCTAACACTATCCTAGGGTTTATGTTAACCCTAACCCTAACACTATCCTAGGGCTGATGCTAACCCTAACCCTACCACTATCCTGGGCCTGATGCTAACCCAAACCCTAACACTAACACTATCCTAGGCCTGATGCTAACCCTAACCCTAACACTATCCTTGGGCTGATGCTAACCCTAACCCTAACCCTAACACTATCCTAGGGCTGATGCCAACCCTAACGCTAACCCTAACACTATCCTTGAACTAATGCTAACCCTAACCCTAACCCTAACACTATCCTAGGCCTGATGATAACCCTATCCCTAACCCTAACACTATCCTAGGGTTTATGTTAACCCTAACCCTAACACTATCCTAGGTCTGATGCTCACCCTAACCCTAACCCTAACACTATCCTAGGGCGGATGCTAACCCTAACCCTAACCCTAACACTATCCTAGGGCTGATGCTAACCATAACACTAACACTATCCTAGGGCTGATGTGAACCCTAACCCTAACCCTAACACTATCCTATGGGCTGATGCTAACCCTAACCCTAACTCTAACACTATCTTAGGGCTGAGGCTAACCCTAACCCTAACACTATCCTAGGGCTGATGCTAACCCTAACCCTGACACTATCCTAGGCCTGATGCTAACCCTAACCCTAACCCTAACACTATCCTAGGGCTGATGCTAACCCTAACCCTAACACTATCCTAGGGCTGATGCTAACCCTAACCCTAACCCTAACACTATCCTAGGGCTGATGCTAACACTAACCCTAACACTATCCTAGGCCTGATGATAACCCTAACCCTAACCCTAACACTATTCTAGGGCTGATGCTAACCCTAACCCTAACACTATCCTAGGGCTGATGCTAACCCTAACCCTAACCCTAATACTCTCCTAGGGCTGATGCTAAACTTAACCCTAACCCTAACACTATCCTAGGGCTGATTCTAACCGTAACCCTAACACTATCCTAGGCCTGATGCTAACCCTAACCCTTACCCTAACACTATCCTAGGGCTGATGCTAACCCTAACCCTAACACTATCCTAGGCCTGATGCTAACCCTAACCCTAACACTATCCTAGGGCTGATGCTAACCCTAACCCTAACCCTAACACTATCCTAGGAGTGATGCTAACCCTATCCCTAACCCTAACACTCTCCTACGGCTGAGGCTAACCCTAACCCTAACACTATCCTACGGCTGATGCTAACCCTAACCCTAACCCAAACACTATCCTAGGGTTGATGCTAACCCTAACCCTAACACTATCCTAGGGCTGATGCTAACCCTAACCCTAACCCTAACACTATCCTTGGGCTGAATCTAACCCTAACCCTAACACTATCCTGGCCCTGATGCTAATCCTAACCCTAACCCTAACACTATCCTAGGGCTGATGCTAACCCTAACCCTAACCCTAACACTATCCTTTGGCTGAATCTAACCCTAACCCTAACACTATTCTGGCGCTGATGCTAATCCTAACCCTAACCCTAACACTATCCTAGGGCGGATGCTAACCCTAACCCTAACCCTAACACTATCCTTGGGCTGATGCTAACCCTAACCCTATCCCTAACACTATCGTAGGGCAGATGCTAACCCTAACGCTAACCCTAACACTATCGTTGAACTGATGCTAACCCTAAACCTAACCCTAACACTATCCTAGGCCTGATGATAACCCTAACCCTAACCCTAACACTATCCAAGGGTTTATGTTAACCCTAACCCTAACACTATCCTAGGGCTGATGCTAACCCTAACCCTAACCAAAACACTATCCTAGGGCGGATGCTAACCCTAACCCTAACCCTAACACTATCCTAGGCCTGATGCTAACCGTAACAGTATCACTATCCTAGGGCTGATGCTAACCCTAACCCTAACTCTAACACTATCTTAGGGCTGAGGCTAACCCTAACCCTAACACTATCCTACGGCTGATGCTAACCCTAACCCTAACCCTAACACTATCCTAGGGCTGATGCTAACCCTAACCCTAACACTATCCTAGGCCTGATGTTAACCCTAACCCTAACCCTAACACTATCCTAGGGCTGATGCTAACCATAACCCTAACACTATCCTAGGTCTGATGCTAACCCTAACCCTAACCCTAACACTATCCTAGGGCTGATGCTAACCCTAACCCTAACACTATCCTAGGCCTGATGATAACCCTAACCCTAACCCTAACACTATCCTAGGGCTGAGGCTAAACGTAACCCTAACACTATCCTAGGGCTGATGCTAACCCTAACACTAACACTATCCTATGGCTGATGCTAACCCTAACCCTACCCCTAACACTATCCTAGGGCTGATGCTAACCCTAACCCTAACGCTAACACTATCCTAGGGCTGAGGCTAACCCTAACCCTAACACTATCCTACGGCTGATGCTAACCCTAACCCTAACCCTAACACTATCCTAAGGCTGATGGTAACCCTAACACTAACACTATCCTAAGCCTGGTGCTAACCCTAACTCTAACCCTAACACTATCCTAGGGCTGATGCTAACCCTAACCCTAATAATATCCTACGGCTGATGCTAACACTAACCCTAACCCTAACACTATCCTAGGGCTGATGCTAACCCTAACCCTAACCCTAACACTGTCCTAGGGCTGATGCTAACCCTAACCCTAACACTATCCTAGGCCTGATGATAACCCTAACCCTAACCCTAACACTATCCTAGGGCTGATGCTAACCCTAACCCTAACACTATCCTAGGCCTGATGCTAACCCTAACCCTAACCCTAACATTATGCTAGGGCTGATGCTAACCCTAACCCTAACACTATCCTAGGGCTGATGCTAACCCTAACCCTAACCCTAACACTATCGTAGGGCTGATGCTAACCCTAACCCTAACACTATCATAGGCCTGATGATAACCCTAACCCTAACCCTAACACTAACCTAGGGCTGATGCTAACCCTAACCCTAACACTATCCTAGGCCTGATGCTAACCCTAACCCTAACCCTAACACTATCCTAGGGCTGATGCTAACCCTAACCCTAACCTTAACCCTATCCTAGGGCTGATGCTAACCCTAACCCTAACACTATGCTAGGCCTGATGATAACCCTAACCCTAACGCTAACACTATCCTAGGGCTGATGCTAACCCTAACCCTAACACTATCCTAGGGCTGAAGCTAACCCTAACCCTAACCCTAACACTATCCTAGGGCTGATGCTAACCCTAACGCTAACCCTAAAACTATCCTTGAACTGATGCTAACCCTAACCCTAACCCTAACACTATCCTAGGCCTGATGATAACCCTAACCCTAACCCTAACACTATCCTAAGGTTTATGTTAACCCTTACCCTAACACTATCCTAGGGCTGATGCTAACCCTAACCCTACCACTATCCTGGGCCTGATGCTAACCCTAACCCTAACACTAACACTAACCTAGGCCTGATGCTAACCCTAACCCTAACCCTAACACTATCCTAGGGCTGATGCTAACCCTAACCCTAACACTATCCTAGGCCTGATGCTAACCCTAAACCTAACCCTAACACTATACTAGGGCTGATGCTAACCCTAACCCTAACACTATCCTAGGGCTGATGCTAACCCTAACCCTAACTCTAACACTATCTTAGGGCTGAGGCCAACCCTAACCCTAACACTATCCTAGGGTTTATGTTAACCCTAACCCTAACACTATCCTAGGGCTGATGCTAACCCTAACCCTACCACTATCCTGGGCCTGATGCTAACCCTAACCCTAACCCTAACACTATCCTAGGGCTGATGCTAACCCTAACCCTAACCCAACACTATCCTAGGGCTCATGCTAACCCTAACCCTAACACTATCCTAGGCCTGATGATAACCCTAACCCTAACCCTAACACTATCCTAGGGCTGATGCTAACCCTAACCCTAACACTATCCTAGGGCTGATGCTAACCCTAACCCTAACCCTAACACTATCCTAGGGCTGATGCTAACCCTAACGCTAACCCTAACACTATCCTTGAACTGATGCTAACCCTAACCCTAAACCTAACACTATCCTAGGCCTGATGATAACCATAACCCTAACCCTAACACTATCCTAGGGTTTATGTTAACCCTAACCCTAACAATATCCTAGGGCTGATGCTAACCCTAACCCTAAACCTAACACTATCCTAGGGCGGATGCTAAACCTAACCCTCACCCTAACACTATCCTAGGGCTGATGCTAACCCTAACACTAACACTATCCTAGGGCTGATGCTAACCCTAACCATAACCCTAACACTCTCCAAGGGCTGATGCTAACCCTAACCCTAACCCTAACACTATCCTAGGGCTGATGCTAACCCTAACCCTAACACTATCCTAGGGCTGATGCTAACCCTAACCCTAACCCTAACACTATATCTAGGGTTGTTGCTAACCTTAACCGTAACACTATCCTAGGGCTGATGCTAACCCTAACCCTAACCCTAACAGTATCCTAGGGCTGATGTTAACCCTAACCCTAACACTATCCTAGGGCTGATGCTAACCCTAACCCTAACCCTAACACTAACCTAGGGCTGACGCTAACCCTAACCCTAACACTATCCTAGGGCTGATGCTAACCCTAACCCTAACCCTAACACTATCCTAGGGCTGACGCTAACCCTAACCCTAACACTATCCTAGGCCTGATGCTAACCCTAACCCTAACGCTAACCCTAACCCTAATACTATCCTAGGGCTGATGCTAACCCTAACCCTAACACTAACACTATCCTAGGGCTGATGTTAACCCTAACCCTAACTATAACACTATCTTAGGGCTGAGACTAACCCTAACACTATCCTACGGCTGATGCTAACCCTAACCCTAACCCTAACACTATCCTAGGGCTGATGCTAACCCTAACCCTAACCCTAACACTATCCTAGGGCTGATGCTAACCCTAACCCTAACGCTATCCTAGGGCTGATGCTAACCCTAACCCTAACCCTAACACTATCCTAGGGCTGACGCTAACCCTAACCCTAACACTATCCTAGGCCTGATGCTAACCCTAACCCTAACGCTAACCCTAACCCTAATACTATCCTAGGGCTGATGCTAACCCTAACCCTAACCCTAAAACTATCCTAGGGCTGATGCTAACCCTAACACTAACACTATCCTATGGCTGATGCTAACCCTAACCCTACCCCTAACACTATCCTAGGGCTGATGCTAACCCTAACCCTAACGCTAACACTATCCTAGGGCTGAGGCTAACCCTAACCCCAACACTATCCTACGGCTGATGCTAACCCTAACCCTAACCCTAACACTATCCTAAGGCTGATGGTAACCCTAACACTAACACTATCCTAAGCCTGGTGCTAACCCTAACTCTAACCCTAACACTATCCTAGGGCTGATGCTAACCCTAACCCTAATAATATCCTACGGCTGATGCTAACACTAACCCTGACACTAACACTATCCTAGGGCTGATGCTAACCCTAACCCTAACCCTAACACTGTCCTAGTGCTGATGCTAACCCTAACACTAATACTATCCTACGCCTGATGATAACCCTAACCCTAACCCTAACACTATCCTAGGGCTGATGCTAACCCTAACCCTAACACTATCCTAGGCCTGATGCTAACCCTAACCCTAACCCTAACACTATCCTAGGGCTGATGCTAACCCTAACCCTAACACTATCCTAGGGCTGATGCTAACCCTAACCCAAACCCTAACACTATCCTACGGCTGATGCTAACCCTAACCCTAACACTATCCTAGGCCTGATGATAACCCTAACCCTAACCCTAACACTATCCTAGGGCTGATGCTAACCCTAACCCTAACACTATCCTAGGGCTGATGCTAACCCTAACCCTAACCCTAACACTATCCTAGGGCTGATGCTAACCCTAACGCTAACCCTAACACTATCCTTGAACTGATGCTAACCCTAACCCTAAACCTAACACTATCCTAGGCCTGATGATAACCATAACCCTAACCCTAACACTATCCTAGGGTTTATGTTAACCCTAACCCTAACAATATCCTAGGGCTGATGCTAACCCTAACCCTAAACCTAACACTATCCTAGGGCAGATGCTAAACCTAACCCTCACCCTAACACTATCCTAGGGCTGATGCTAACCCTAACACTAACACTATCCTAGGGCTGATGCTAACCCTAACCATAACCCTAACACTCTCCAAGGGCTGATGCTAACCCTAACCCTAACCCTAACACTATCCTAGGGCTGATGCTAACCCTAACCCTAACACTATCCTAGGGCTGATGCTAACCCTAACCCTAACCCTAACACTATATCTAGGGTTGTTGCTAACCTTAACCCTAACACTATCCTAGGGCTGATGCTAACCCTAACCCTAACCCTAACAGTATCCTAGGGCTGATGCTAACCCTAACCCTAACACTATCCTAGGGCTGATGCTAACCCTAACCCTAACCCTAACACTAACCTAGGGCTGACGCTAACCCTAACCCTAACACTATCCTAGGGCTGATGCTAACCCTAACCCTAACCCTAACACTATCCTAGGGCTGACGCTAACCCTAACCCTAACACTATCCTAGGCCTGATGCTAACCCTAACCCTAACGCTAACCCTAACCCTAATACTATCATAGGCCTGATGATAACCCTAACCCTAACCCTAACACTATCCTAGGGCTGATGCTAACCCTAACCCTAACCCTAACACTATCCTAGGGCTGATGCTAACCCTAACGCTAACCCTAAAACTATCCTTGAACTGATGCTAACCCTAACCCTAACCCTAACACTATCCTAGGCCTGATGATAACCCTATCCCTAACCCTAACACTATCCTAGGGTTTATGTTAACCCTAACCCTAACACTATCCTAGGGCTGATGCTAACCCTAACCCTACCACTATCCTGGGCCTGATGCTAACCCTAACCCTAACACTAACACTATCCTAGGGCTGATGCTAACCCTAACCCTAACACTATCCTAGGCCTGATGATAACCCTAACCCTAACCCTAACACTATCCTAGGGCTGATGCTAACGCTAACCCTAACACTATCCTAGGGATGATGCTAACCCTAACCCTAACCCTAACGCTATCCTAGGGCTGATGCTAACCCTAACGCTAACCCTAACACTATCCTTGAACTGATGCTAACCCTAACCCTAACCCTAAAACTATCCTAGGCCTGATGATAACGCTAACCCTAACCCTAACACTATCCTAGGGTTTATGTTAACCCTAACCCTAACACTATCCTAGGGCTGATGCTAACCCTAATCCTAAACCTACCACTATCCTAGGGCGGATGCTAACCCTAACCCTAACCCTAACACTATCCTAGGGCTGATGCTAACCCTAACACTAACACTATCCTAGGGCTGATGCTAACCCTAACCCTAACCCTAACACTCTCCAAGGGCTGATGCTATCCCTAACTCTAACACTATCCTAGGGCTGATGCTAACCCTAACCCTAACCCTAACACTATCCTAGGGCTGATGCTAACCCTAACCCTAACACTATCCTAGGGCTGATGTTAACCCTAACCGTAACGCTAACACTATCCTAGGGCTGAGGCTAACCCTAACCCTAACACTATCCTGCAGCTGATGCTAACCCTAACCCTAACCCTAACACTATCCTAAGGCTGATGGTAACCCTAACACGAACACTATCCTAAGCCTGGTGCTAACCCTAACACTAACGCTAACACTATCCTAGGGCTGATGCTAACCATAACACTAACACTATCCTAGGGCTGATGCTAACCCTAACCCTAACCCTAACACTATCCTAGGGCTGATGCTAACCCTAACTCTAACACTATCCTAGGGCTGATGCTAACCCTAACCCTAACCCTAACACTATCCTAGGGCTGATGCTAACCTAACAATAACACTATCCTAGGGCTGATGCAAACCCTAACCCTAACCCTAACACTATCCTAGGGCTGATGCTAACCCTAACCCTAACACTATCCTAGGGCTGATGCTAACCCTAACCCTAACCCTAACACTATCCTAGGGCTGATGCTATCCCTAACACTAACACTATCCTATGGCTGATGTTAACCCTAACCCTAACGCTAACACTATCCTAGGGCTGAGGCTAACCCTAACCCTAACACTATCCTAGGGCTGATGCTAACCCTAACCCTAACCCTAACACTATCCTAAGGCTGATGGTAACCCTAACACGAACACTATCCTAAGCCTGGTGCTAACCCTAACACTAACGCTAACACTATCCTAGGGCTGATGCTAACCCTAACCCTAATAATATCCTAGGGCTGATGCTAACACTAACCCTAACCCTAACACTATCCTAGGGCTGATGCTAACCCTAACCCTAACCCTAACACTATCCTAGGGCTGATGCTAACCCTAACCCTAACACTATCCTAGGCCTGATGATAACCCTAACACTAACCCTAACACTATCCATGGGCTGATGCTAACCCTAACCCTAACACTATCCTAGGCCTGATGCTAACCCTAACCCTAACCCTAACACTATCCTAGGGCTGATGCTAACCCTAACCCTAACACTATCCTAGGGCTGATTCTAACCCTAACCCTAACCCTAACACTATCCTAGGGCTGAGGCTAACACTAACACTAACCCTAACACTATCCTAGGCCTGATGCTAACCCTAACCCTAACACTATCCTAGGCCTGATGCTAACCCTAACCCTAACACTATCCTAGGGCTGATGCTAACCCTAACCCTAACCCTAACACTATCCTAGGAGTGATGCTAACCCTATCCCTAACCCTATCACTCTCCTACGGCTGAGGCTAACCCTAACCCTAACACTATCCTACGGCTGATGCTAACCCTAACCCTAACCCAAACACTATCCTAGGGTTGATGCTAACCCTAACCCTAACACTATCCTAGGGCTGATGCTAACCCTAACCCTAACCCTAACACTATCCTTGGGCTGAATCTAACCCTAACCCTAACACTATTCTGGACCTGATGCTAATCCTAACCCTAACCCTAACACTATCCTAGGGCTGATGCTAACCCTAACCCTAACCCTAACAATATCCTAGGGTTTATGTTAACCCTAACCCTAACACTATCCTAGGGCTGATGCTAACCCTAACCCTAACCCTAACACTATCCTTGGGCTGATGCTAACCCTAACCCTATCCCTAACATTATCGTAGGGCAGATGCTAAACCTAACGCTAACCCTAACACTATCCTTGAACTGATGCTAACCCTAAACCTAACCCTTACACTATCCTAGGACTGATGATAACCCTAACCCTAACCCTAACACTATCCAAGTGTTTATGTTAACCCTAACCCTAAAGCTATCCTAGGGCTGATGCTAACCCTAACCCTAACCCTATCACTATCCTAGGGCGGATGCTAACCCTAACCCTAACCCTAACACTATCCTAGGGCTGATGCTAACCGTAACAGTAACACTATCCTAGGGCTGATGCTAACCCTAACCCTAACTCTAACACTATCTTAGGGCTGAGGCTAACCCTAACCCTAACACTATCCTACGGCTGATGCTAACCCTAACCCTAACCCTAACACTATCCTAGGGCTGATGCTAACCCTAACCCTAACACTATCCTAGGCCTGATGCTAACCCTAACCCTAACCCTAACACTATCCTAGGGCTGATGCTAACCCTAACCCTAACACTATCCTAGGCCTGATGCTAACCGTAACCCTAACCCTAACACTATCCTAGGGCTGATGCTAACCCTAACCCTAACACTATCCTAGGGCTGATGCTAACCCTAACCCTAACCCTAACACTATCCTAGGGCTGATGCTAACCCTAACCCTAACACTATCCTAGGCCTGATGATAACCCTAACCCTAACCCTAACACTATCCTAGAGCTGATGCTAACCCTAACCCTAACACTATCCTAGGGCTGATGCTAACCCTAACCCTAACCCTAACACTATCCTAGGGCTGATGCTAACCCTAACGCTAACCCTAAAACTATCCTTGAACTGTTGCTAACCCTAACCCTAACCCTCACACTATCCTAGGCCTTATGATAACCGTAACCCTAACCCTAACACTATCCTAGGGTTTATGTTAACCCTAACCCTAACACTATCCTAGGGCTGATGCTAACCCTAACCCTACCACTATCCTGGGCCTGATGCTAACCCTAACCCTAACATTAACACTATCCTAGGCCTGATGCTAACCCTAACCCTAACACTATCCTAGGGCTGATGCTAACCCTAACCCTAACCCTAACACTATCCTAGGGCTGATGCCAACCCTAACGCTAACCCTAACACTATCCTTGAACTAATGCTAACCCTAAGCCTAACCCTAACACTATCCTAGGCCTGATGATAACCCTATCCCTAACCCTAACACTATCCTAGGGTTTATGTTAACCCTAACCCTAACACTATCCTAGGTCTGATGCTCACCCTAACCCTAACCCTAACACTATCCTAGGGCGGATGCTAACCCTAACCCTAACCCTAACACTATCCTAGGGCTGATGCTAACCATAACACTAACACTATCCTAGAGCTGATGTGAACCCTAACCCTAACCCTAACACTATCCTATGGGCTGATGCTAACCCTAACCCTAACTCTAACACTATCTTTGGGCTGAGGCTAACCCTAACCCTAACACTATCCTAGGGCTGATGCTAACCCTAACCTTAACCGTAACACTATCCTAGGGCTGATGCTAACCCTAACCCTGACACTATCCTAGGCCTGATGCTAACCCTAACCCTAACCCTAACACTATCCTAGGGCTGATGCTAACCCTAACCCTAACACTATCCTAGGGCTGATGCTAACCCTAACCCTAACCCTAACACTCTCCTAGGGCTGATGCTAAACTTAACCCTAACCCTAACACTATCCTAGGGCTGATTCTAACCGTAACCCTAACACTATCCTAGGCCTGATGCTAACCCTAACCCTTACCCTAACACTATCCTAGGGCTGATGCTAAACCTAACCATAACCCTAACACTATCCTAGGGCTGAGGCTATCCCTAACCCTAACCCTAACACTATCTTAGGGCTGATGCTAACCCTAACCCTAACACTATCCTAGGCCTGATGCTAACCCTAACCCTAACACTATCCTAGGGCTGATGCTAACCCTAACCCTAACCCTAACACTATCCTAGGAGTGATGCTAACCCTATCCCTAACCCTAACACTCTCCTACGGCTGAGGCTAACCCTAACCCTAACACTATCCTACGGCTGATGCTAACCCTAACCCTAACCCAAACACTATCCTAGGGTTGATGCTAACCCTAACCCTAACACTATCCTAGGCCTGATGCTAACCCTAACCCTAACCCTAACACTATCCTTGGGCTGAATCTAACCCTATCCCTAACACTATTCTGGCCCTGATGCTAATCCTAACCCTAACCCTAACACTATCCTAGGGCTGATGCTAACCCTAACCCTAACCCTAACACTATCCTTGGGCTGAATCTAACCCTAACCCTAACACTATTCTGGCCCTGATGCTAATCCTAACCCTAACCCTAACACTATTCTAGGGCGGATGCTAACCCTAACCCTAACCCAAACACTATCCTTGGGCTGATGCTAACCCTAACCCTATCCCTAACACTATCGTAGGGCAGATGCTAACCCTAACGCTAACCCTAACACTATCGTTGAACTGATGCTAACCCTAAACCTAACCCTAACACTATCCTAGGCCTGATGATAACCCTAACCCTAACCCTAACACTATCCAAGGGTTTATGTTAACCCTAACCCTAACACTATCCTAGGGCTGATGCTAACCCTAACCCTAACCCTAACACTATCCTAGGGAGGATGCTAACCCTAACCCTAACCCTAACACTATCCTAGGGCTGATGCTAACCGTAACAGTAACACTATCCTAGGGCTGATGCTAACCCTAACCCTAACTCTAACACTATCTTAGGGCTGAGGCTAACCCTAACCCTAACACTATCCTACGGCTGATGCTAACCCTAACCCTAACCCTAACACTATCCTAGGGCTGATGCTAACCCTAACCCTAACACTATCCTAGGCCTGATGTTAACCCTAACCCTAACCCTAACACTATCCTAGGGCTGATGCTAACCCTAACCCTAACACTATCCTAGGCCTGATGATAACCCTAACCCTAACCCTAACACTATCCTAGGGCTGAGGCTAAACCTAACCCTAACACTATCCTAGGGCTGATGCTAACCCTAACACTAACACTATCCTATGGCTGATGCTAACCCTAACCCTACCCCTAACACTATCCTAGGGCTGATGCTAACCCTAACCCTAACGCTAACACTATCCTAGGGCTGAGGCTAACCCTAACCCTAACACTATCCTACGGCTGATGCTAACCCTAACCCTAACCCTAACACTATCCTAAGGCTGATGGTAACCCTAACACTAACACTATCCTAAGCCTGGTGCTAACCCTAACTCTAACCCTAACACTATCCTAGGGCTGATGCTAACCCTAACCCTAATAATATCCTACGGCTGATGCTAACACTAACCCTAACCCTAACACTATCCTAGGGCTGATGCTAACCCTAACCCTAACCCTAACACTGTCCTAGGGCTGATGCTAACCCTAACCCTAACACTATCCTAGGCCTGATGATAACCCTAACCCTAACCCTAACACTATCCTAGGGCTGATGCTAACCCTAACCCTAACACTATCCTAGGCCTGATGCTAACCCTAACCCTAACCCTAACATTATGCTAGGGCTGATGCTAACCCTAACCCTAACACTATCCTAGGGCTGATGCTAACCCTAACCCTAACCCTAACACTATCCTAGGGCTGATGCTAACCCTAACCCTAACACTATCATAGGCCTGATGATAACCCTAACCCTAACCCTAACACTATCCTAGGGCTGATGCTAACCCTAACCCTAACACTATCCTAGGCCTGATGCTAACCCTAACCCTAACCCTAACACTATCCTAGGGCTGATGCTAACCCTAACCCTAACCTTAACCCTATCCTAGGGCTGATGCTAACCCTAACCCTAACACTATGCTAGGCCTGATGATAACCCT
Source organism: Lemur catta (assembly GCF_020740605.2). NCBI lineage: Eukaryota > Metazoa > Chordata > Mammalia > Primates > Lemuridae > Lemur > Lemur catta. Next base: position 101,544,283 of record NC_059133.1, read on the forward strand.
AACCCTAACCCTAACACTATCCTAGGGCTGATGCTAACCCTAACCCTAACACTATCCTAGGGCTGATTCTAACCCTAACCCTAACCCTAACACTATCCTAGGGCTGATGCTAACCCTAACCCTAACACTATCCTAGGGCTGATGCTAACCCTAACCCTAACCCTAACACTATCCTAGGGCTGATGCTAACCCTAACGCTAACCCTAACACTATCCTTGAACTGATGCTAACCCTAACCCTAAACCTAACATTATCCTAGGCCTGATGATAACCATAACCCTAACCCTAACACTATCCTAGGGTTTATGTTAACCCTAACCCTAACAATATCCTAGGGCTGATGCTAACCCTAACCCTAAACCTAACACTATCCTAGGGCGGATGCTAAACCTAACCCTCACCCTAACACTATCCTAGGGCTGATGCTAACCCTAACACTAACACTATCCTAGGGCTGATGCTAACCCTAACCCTAACCCTAACACTCTCCAAGGGCTGATGCTAACCCTAACCCTAACCCTAACACTATCCTAGGGCTGATGCTAACCCTAACGCTAACACTATCCTAGGGCTGATGCTAACCCTAACCCTAACCCTAACACTATATCTAGGGTTGTTGCTAACCCTAACCCTAACACTATCCTAGGGCTGATGCTAACCCTAACCCTAACCCTAACAGTATCCTAGGGCTGATGCTAACCCTAACCCTAACACTATCCTAGGGCTGATGTTAACCCTAACCCTAACCCTAACACTAACCTAGGGCTGACGCTAACCCTAACCCTAACACTATCCTAGGGCTGATGCTAACCCTAACCCTAACCCTAACACTATCCTAGGGCTGACGCTAACCCTAACCCTAACACTATCCTAGGCCTGATGCTAACCCTAACCCTAACGCTAACCCTAACACTAATACTATCCTAGGGCTGATGCTAACCCTGACCCTAACCCTAAAACTATCCTAGGGCTGATGCTAACCCTAACACTAACACTATCCTATGGCTGATGCTAACCCTAACCCTACCCCTAACACTATCCTAGGGCTGATGCTAACCCTAACCCTAACGCTAACACTATCCTAGGGCTGAGGCTAACCCTAACCCTAACACTATCCTAAGCCTGGTGCTAACCCTAACTCTAACCCTAACACTATCCTAAGGCTGATGCTAACCCTAACCCTAATAATATCCTACGGCTGATGCTAACACTAACCCTGACCCTAACACTATCCTAGGGCTGATGCTAACCCTAACCCTAACCCTAACACTATCCTAGGGCTGATGCTAACCCTAACCCTAACACTATCCTAGGGCTGATGCTAACCCTAACCCTAACCCTAACACTAACCTAGGGCTGACGCTAACCCTAACCCTAACACTATCCTAGGGCTGATGCTAACCCTAACCCTAACCCTAACACTATCCTAGGGCTGATGCTAACCCTAACCCTAACACTATCCTAGGGCTGATGCTAACCCTAACCCTAACCCTAACACTATCCTACGGCTGATGCTAACCCTAACCCTAACACTATCATAGGCCTGATGATAACCCTAACCTTAACCCTAACACTATCCTAGGGCTGATGCTAACCCTAACCCTAACCCTAACACTATCCTAGGGCTGATGCTAACCCTAACGCTAACCCTAAAACTATCCTTGAACTGATGCTAACCCTAACCCTAACCCTAACACTATCCTAGGCCTGATGATAACCCTAACCCTAACCCTAACACTATCCTAGGGTTTATGTTAACCCTAACCCTAACACTATCCTAGGGCTGATGCTAACCCTAACCCTACCACTATCCTGGGCCTGATGCTAACCCTAACCCTAACACTAACACTATCCTAGGGCTGATGTTAACCCTAACCCTAACTATAACACTATCTTAGGGCTGAGACTAACCCTAACACTACCCTACGGCTGATGCTAACCCTAACCCTAACCCTAACAGTATCCTAGGGCTGATGCTAACCCTAACCCTAACACTATCCTAGGCCTGATGCTAACCCTAACCCTAACACTATCCTAGGGCTGATGCTAACCCTAACCCTAACACTATCCTAGGGCTGATGCTAACCCTAACCCTAACTCTAACACTATCTTAGGGCTGAGGCTAACCCTAACCCTAACACTATCCTACGGCTGATGCTAACCCTAAACCTAACCCTAACACTATCCTAGGGCTGATGCTAACCCTAACCCTAACACTATCCTAGGCCTGATGCTAACCCTAACCCTAACCCTAACACTATCCTAGGGCTGATGCTAACCCTAACCCTAACACTATCCTAGCGCAGATGCTAACCCTAACCCTAACACTATCCTAGGCCTGATGATAACCCTAACCCTAACCCTAACATTATCCTAGGGCTGATGCTAACCCTAACCCTAACACTATCCTAGGGCTGATGCTAACCCTAACCCTAACCCTAACACTATCCTTGGGCTGATGCTAACCCTAACGCTAACCCTAACACTATCCTAGGGCTGATGCTAACCCTATCACTAACACAATCCTAGGGCTGATGCTAACCCTAACCCTAACCCTAACACTCTCCAAGGTCGGATGCTAACCCTAACCCTAACCCTAACACTATCCTAGGGTTGATGCTAACCCTAACACTAACACTATCCTAGGGCTGATGCTAACCCTAACCCTAACCCTAACACTCTCCAAGGGCAGATGCTAACCCTAACCGTAACCCTAACACTGTCCTAGGGCTGACGCTAACCCTAACCCTAACACTATCCTAGGGCTGATGCTAACCCTAACCCTAACCCTAAAACTATATCTAGGGTTGATGCTAACCCTAACCCTAACACTATCCTAGGGCTGATGCTAACCCTAACCCTAACCCTAACACTATCCTAGGGTTGATGCTAACCCTAACCCTAACACTATCCTAGGGCTGATGCTAACCCTAACCCTAACACTAACACTAACCTAGGGCTGACGATAACCCTAACCCTAACACTATCCTAGGGCTGATGCTAACCCTAACCCTAACCCTAACACTATCCTAGGGTTGACGCTAACCCTAACCCTAACACTATCCTAGGGCTGATGCTAACCCTAACCCTAACCCTAACACTATCCTAGGGCTGACGCTAACCCTAACCCTAACCCTAACACTATCCTAGGGCTGATGCTAACCCTAACCCTAACACTATCCTAGGCCTGATACTAACCCTAACCCTAACCCTAACCCTAACCCTAATACTATCCTAGGGCTGATGCTAACCCTAACCCTAACCCTAACACTATCCTAGGGCTGATGCTAACCCTAACAGTAACACTATCCCTGGGCTGATGCTAACCCTAACCCTACCCCTAACACTATCCTAGGGCTGATGATAACCCTAACCCTAACGCTAACACTATCCTAGGGCTGAGGCTAACCCTAACCCTAACACTATCCTACGGCTGATGCTAACCCTAACCCTAACCCTAACACTATCGTTAGGCTGATGGTAACCCTAACACTAACACTATCCTAAGCCTGGTGCTAACCCTAACTGTAACCCTAACACTATCCTAGGGCTGATGCTAACCCTAACACTAATAATATCCTACGGCTGATGCTAACACTAACCCTAAACCTAACACTATCCTAGGGCTGATGTTAACCCTAACCCTAACCCTAACACTATCCTAGGGCTGATGCTAACCGTAACACTAACACTATCCTAGGCCTGATGATAACCCTAACCCTAACCCTAACACTATCCTAGGGCTGATGCTAACCCTAACCCTAACACTATCCTAGGCCTGATGCTAACCCGAACCCTAACCCTAACACTATCCTAGGGCTGATGCTAACCCTAACCCTAACACTATCCTAGGGCTGATGCTAACCCTAACCCTAACCCTAACACTATCCTAGGGCTGATGCTAACCCTAAACCTAACACTATCCTAAGCCTGATGCTAACCCTAACCCTAACCCTAACACTATCCTAGGGCTGATGCTAACCCTAACCCTAACCTTAACCCTATCCTAGCGCTGATGCTAACCCTAACCCTAACACTATCCTAGGCTTGATGATAACACTAACCCTAACCCTAACACTATCCTAGGGCTGATGCTAACCCTAACCCTAACACTATCCTAGGGCTGATGATAACCCTAACCCTAACACTCTCCTAGGGCTGATGCTAACCCTAACCATACCCCTAACACTATCCTAGGGCTGATGCTAACCCTAACGCTAACCCTAAAACTATCCTTGAACTGATGCTAACCCTAACCCTAACCCTAACACTATCCTAGGCCTGATGATAACCCTAACCCTAACCCTAACACTATCCTAGGGTTTATGTTAACCCTAACCCTAACACTATCCTAGGGCTGATGCTAACCCTAACCCTAACACTATCCTAGGGCTGATGCTAACACTAACCCTAACCCTAACACTATCCTAGGGCTGATGCTAACCCTAACGCTAACCCTAACACTATCCTTGAACTAATGCTAACCCTAACCCTAACCCTAACACTATCCTAGGGCTGATGCTAACCCTAACCCTACCACTATCCTGGGCCTGATGCTAACCCTAACCCTAACACTAACGCTATCCTAGGGCTGATGCTAACCCTAACCCTAACACTATCCTAGGGCTGATGCTAACACTAACCCTAACCCTAACACTATCCTAGGGCTGATGCTAACCCTAACGCTAACCCTAACACAATCCTTGAACTAATGCTAACCCTAACCCTAACCCTAACACTATCCTAGGCCTGATGATAACCCTAACCCTATCCCTAACACTATCCTAGGGTTTATGTTAACCCTAACCCTAACAGTATCCTAGGGCTGATGCTAACCCTAACCCTAACCCTAACACTATCCTAGGGCTGATGCTAACCCTAACCCTAACACTATGCTAGGGCTGATGTGAACCCTAACCGTAACCCTAACACTATCCTAGGGCTGATGCTAACCCTAACCCTAACTCTAACACTATCTTAGGGCTGAGGCTAACCCTAACCCTAACACTATCCTACGGCTGATGCTAACCCTAACCTTAACCCTAACACTATCCTAGGGCTGATGCTAACCCTAACCCTAACACTATCTAGGCCTGATGCTAACCCTAACCCTAACCCTAACACTATCCTAGGGCTGATGCTAACCCTAACCCTAACACTATCCTAGGGCTGATGCTAACCCTAACCCTAACCCTAACACTATCCTAGGGCTGATGCTAACCCTAACCCTAACACTATCCTAGGCCTGATGATAACCCTAACCCTAACCCTAACACTATCCTAGGGCTGATGCTAACCCTAACCCTAACACTATCCTAGGGCTGATGCTAACCCTAACCCTAACCCTAACACTATCCTAGGGCTGATGCTAACCCTAACCCTAACACTATCCTAGGCCTGATGCTAACCCTAACCCTAAAACTATCCTAGGGCTGATGCTAACCCTAACCCTAACCCTAACACTATCCTAGGTGTGATGCTAACCCTATCCCTAACCCTAACACTCTCCTAGGGCTGAGGCTAACCCTAACCCTAACAGTATCCTAGGTCTGATGCTACCCCTAACCCTAACTCAAACACTATCCTAGGGTTGATGCTAACCCTAACCCTAACACTATCCTAGGGCTGATGCTAACCCTAACCCTAACCCTAACACTATCCTTGGGCTGATGCTAACCCTAACCCTAACACTATCCTGGGCCTGATGCTAACCCTAACCCTAACCCTAACACTATCCCATGGCTGATGCTAACCCTAACCCTAACACTATCCTTGGGCTGATGCTAACCCTACCCCTAACCCTAACACTATCCTAGGGCAGATGCTAACCCTAACGCTAACCCTAACACTATCCTTGAACTGATGCTAACCCTAACCCTAACCCTAACACTATCCTAGGGCTGATGCTAACCCTAACCCTAACACTATCCTAGGCCTGATGATAACCCTAACCCTAACCCTAACACTATCCTAGGGCTGATGCTAACCCTAACCGTAACACTATCCTAGGGCTGATGCTAACCCTAACCCTAACCCTAACACTATCCTAGGGCTGATGCTAACCCTAACGCTAACCCTAACACTATCCTCGAACTGATGCTAACCCTAACCCTAAACCTAACACTATCCTAGGCCTGATGATAACCATAACCCTAACCCTAACACTATCCTAGGGTTTATGTTAACCCTAACCCTAACAATATCCTAGGGCTGATGCTAACCCTAACCCTAAACGTAACACTATCCTAGGGCGGATGCTAAACCTAACCCTCACCCTAACACTATCCTAGGGCTGATGCTAACCCTAACACTAACACTATCCTAGGGCTGATGCTAACCCTAACCCTAACCCTAACACTCTCCAAGGGCTGATGCTAACCCTAACCCTAACCCTAACACTATCCTAGGGCTGATGCTAACCCTAACCCTAACCCTAAAACTATCCTAGGGCTGATGCTAACCCTAACACTAACACTATCCTATGGCTGATGCTAACCCTAACCCTACCCCTAACACTATCCTAGGGCTGATGCTAACCCTAACCCTAACCCTAACACTATCCTAGGGCTGATGCTAACCCTAACCCTAACACTATCCTAGGCCTGATGATAACCCTAACCCTAACCCTAACACTATCCTAGGGCTGATGCTAACCCTAACCCTAACACTATCCTAGGGCTGATGCTAACCCTAACCCTAACCCTAACACTATCCTAGGGCTGATGCTAACCCTAACCCTAACACTATCCTAGGCCTGATGCTAACCCTAACCCTAAAACTATCCTAGGGCTGATGCTAACCCTAACCCTAACCCTAACACTATCCTAGGTGTGATGCTAACCCTATCCCTAACCCTAACACTCTCCTAGGGCTGAGGCTAACCCTAACCCTAACAGTATCCTAGGTCTGATGCTACCCCTAACCCTAACTCAAACACTATCGTAGGGTTGATGCTAACCCTAACCCTAACACTATCCTAGGGCTGATGCTAACCCTAACCCTAACCCTAACACTATCCTTGGGCTGATGCTAACCCTAACCCTAACACTATCCTGGGCCTGATGCTAACCCTAACCCTAACCCTAACACTATCCCATGGCTGATGCTAACCCTAACCCTAACACTATCCTTGGGCTGATGCTAACCCTACCCCTAACCCTAACAATATCCTAGGGCAGATGCTAACCCTAACGCTAACCCTAACACTATCCTTGAACTGATGCTAACCCTAACCCTAACCCTAACACTATCCTAGGGCTGATGCTAACCCTAACCCTAACACTATCCTAGGCCTGATGATAACCCTAACCCTAACCCTAACACTATCCTAGGGCTGATGCTAACCCTAACCGTAACACTATCCTAGGGCTGATGCTAACCCTAACCCTAACCCTAACACTATCCTAGGGCTGATGCTAACCCTAACGCTAACCCTAACACTATCCTTGAACTGATGCTAACCCTAACCCTAAACCTAACACTATCCTAGGCCTGATGATAACCATAACCCTAACCCTAACACTATCCTAGGGTTTATGTTAACCCTAACCCTAACAATATCCTAGGGCTGATGCTAACCCTAACCCTAAACGTAACACTATCCTAGGGCGGATGCTAAACCTAACCCTCACCCTAACACTATCCTAGGGCTGATGCTAACCCTAACACTAACACTATCCTAGGGCTGATGCTAACCCTAACCCTAACCCTAACACTCTCCAAGGGCTGATGCTAACCCTAACCCTAACCCTAACACTATCCTAGGGCTGATGCTAACCCTAACCCTAACCCTAAAACTATCCTAGGGCTGATGCTAACCCTAACACTAACACTATCCTATGGCTGATGCTAACCCTAACCCTACCCCTAACACTATCCTAGGGCTGATGCTAACCCTAACCCTAACGCTAACACTATCCTAGGGCTGAGGCTAACCCTAACCCTAACACTATCCTAATGCTGATGGTAACCCTAACACTAACACTATCCTAAGCCTGGTGCTAACCCTAACTCTAACCCTAACACTATCCTAGGGCTGATGCTAACCCTAACCCTAATAATATCCTACGGATGATGCTAACACTAACCCTGACCCTAACACTATCCTAGGGCTGATGCTAACCCTAACCCTAACCCTAACACTGTCCTAGGGCTGATGCTAACCCTAACCCTAATACTATCCTACGCCTGATGATAACGCTTACCCTAACCCTAACACTATCCTAGGGCTGATGCTAACCCTAACCCTAACACTATCCTAGGCCTGATGCTAACCCTAACCCTAATACTATACTAGGGCTGATGCTAACCCTAACCCTAACCCTAACACTATCCTACGGCTGATGCTAACCCTAACCCTAACACTATCATAGGCCTGATGATAACCCTAACCCTAACCCTAACACTATCCTAGGCCTGATGCTAACCATAACCCTAACCCTAACACTATCCTAGGGATGATGCTAACCCTAACGCTAACCCTAAAACTATCCTTGAACTGATGCTAACCCTAACCCTAACCCTAACACTATCCTAGGCCTGATGATAACCCTAACCCTAACCCTAACACTATCCTAGGGTTTATGTTAACCCTAACCCTAACACTATCCTAGGGCTGATGCTAACCCTAACCCTACCACTATCCTGGGCGTGATGCTAACCCTAACCCTAACACTAACACTATCCTAGGGCTGATGTTAACCCTAACCCTAACTATAACACTATCTTAGGGCTGAGACTAACCCTAACACTATCCTACAGCTGATGCTAACCCTAACCCTAACCCTAACACTATCCTAGGGCTGATGCTAACCCTAACCCTAACACTATCCTAGGCCTGATGCTAACCCTAACCCTAACCCTAACACTATCCTAGGGCTGATGCTAACCATAACCCTAACACTATCCTAGGGCTGATGCTAACCCTAACCCTAACTCTAACACTATCTTAGGGCTGAGGCTAACCCTAACCCTAACACTATCCTACGGCTGATGCTAACCCTAACCCTAACCCTAACACTATCCTAGGGCTGATGCTAACCCTAACCCTAACACTATCCTAGGCCTGATGCTAACCCTAACCCTAACCCTAACACTATCCTAGGGCTGATGCTAACCCTAACCCTAACACTATCCTAGCGCAGATGCTATCCCTAACCCTAACACTATCCTAGGCCTGATGATAACCCTAACCCTAACATTAACATTATCCTAGGGCTGATGCTAACCCTAACCCTAACACTATCCTAGGGCTGATGCTAACCCTAACCCTAACCCTAACACTATCCTTGGGCTGATGCTAACCCTAACGCTAACCCTAACACTATCCTAGGGCTGATGCTAACCCTAACACTAACACAATCCTAGGGCTGATGCTAACCCTAACCCTAACCCTAACACTCTCCAAGGGCGGATGCTAACCCTAACCCTAACCCTAACACTATCCTAGGGTTGATGCTAAACCTAACACTAACACTATCCTAGGGCTGATGCTAACCCTAACCCTAACCCTAACACTCTCCACGGGCTGATGCTAACCCTAACCCTAACCCTAACACTATCCTAGGGCTGATGCTAACCCTAACCCTAACACTATCCTAGGGCTGATGCTAACCCTAACCCTAACCCTAACACTATATCTAGGGTTGATGCTAACCCTAACCCTAACACTATCCTAGGGCTGATGCTAACCCTAACCCTAACCCTAACACTATCCTAGGGCTGATGCTAACCCTAACCCTAACACTATCCTAGGGCTGATGCTAACCCTAACCCTAACCCGAACACTAACCTAGGGCTGACGCTAACCCTAACCCTAACACTATCCTAGGGCTGATGCTAACCCTAACCCTAACCCTAACACTATCCTAGGGCTGACGCTAACCCTAACCCTAACACTATCCTTGGGCTGATGCTAACCCTAACCCTAACCCTAACACTATCCTAGGGCTGAGGCTAACCCTAACCCTAACACTATCCTAGGGCTGATGCTAACCCTAACCCTAACCCTAACACTATCCTAGGGCTGACGCCAACCCTAACCCTAACAGTATCCTAGGGCTGATGCTAACCCTAACCCTAACCCTAACACTATCCTAGGGCTGATGCTAACCCTAACCCTAACACTATCCTATGGCTGATGCTAACCCTAACCCTATCCCTAACATTATCCCAGGGCTGATGCTAACCCTAACCCTAACACTATCCTAGGGCTGATGCTAACCCTAACCCTAACCCTAACACTATCCTAGGGCTGATGCTAACCCTAACCCTAACCCTAACACTATCCTAGGGCTGATGCTAACCCTAACCCTAACACTATCCTAGGCCTGATGCTAACCCTAACCCTAACCCTAACCCTAATACTATCCTAGGGCTGATGCTAACCCTAACCCTAACCCTAACACTATCCTAGGGCTGATGCTAACCGTAACAGTAACACTATCCCTGGGCTGATGCTAACCCTAACCCTAACCCTAACACTATCCTAGGGCTGATGATAACCCTAACCCTAACGCTAACACTATCCTAGGGCTGAGGCTAACCCTAACCCTAACACTATCCTACGGCTGATGCTAACCCTAACCCTAACCCTAACACTATCCTAAGGCTGATGGTAACCCTAACACTAACACTATCCTAAGCCTGGTGCTAACCCTAACTGTAACCCTAACACTATCCTAGGGCTGATGCTAACCCTAACCCTAACAGTATCCTAGGGCTGATGCTAACCCTAACCCTAACCCTAACACTATCCTAGGGCTGATGCTAACCCTAACCCTAACACTATGCTAGGGCTGACGTGAACCCTAACCCTAACCCTAACACTATCCTAGGGCTGATGCTAACCCTAACCCTAACTCTAACACTATCTTAGGGCTGAGGCTAACCCTAACCCTAACACTATCCTACGGCTGATGCTAACCCTAACCTTAACCTTAACACTATCCTAGGGCTGATGCTAACCCTAACCCTAACACTATCTAGGCCTGATGCTAACCCTAACCCTAACCCTAACACTATCCTAGGGCTGATGCTAACCCTAACCCTAACACTATCCTAGGGCTGATGCTAACCCTAACCCTAACCCTAACACTATCCTAGGGCTGATGCTAACCCTAACCCTAACACTATCCTAGGCCTGATGATAACCCTAACCCTAACCCTAACACTATCCTAGGGCTGATGCTAACCCTAACCCTAACACTATCCTAGGGCTGATGCTAACCCACACCCTAACCCTAACACTATCCTAGGGCTGATGCTAACCCTAACCCTAACACTATCCTAGGCCTGATGCTAACCCTAACCCTAAAACTATCCTAGGGCTGATGCTAACCCTAACCCTAACCCTAACACTATCCTAGGTGTGATGCTAACCCTATCCCTAACCCTAACACTCTCCTAGGGCTGAGGCTAACCCTAACCCTAACAGTATCCTAGGTCTGATGCTACCCCTAACCCTAACTCAAACACTATCCTAGGGTTGATGCTAACCCTAACCCTAACACTATCCTAGGGCTGATGCTAACCCTAACCCTAACCCTAACACTATCCTTGGGCTGATGCTAACCCTAACCCTAACACTATCCTGGGCCTGATGCTAACCCTAACCCTAACCCTAACACTTTCCCATGGCTGATGCTAACCCTAACCCTAACACTATCCTTGGGCTGATGCTAACCCTACCCCTAACCCTAACACTATCCTAGGGCAGATGCTAAACCTAACGCTAACCCTAACATTATCCTTGAACTGATGCTAACCCTAACCCTAAACCTAACACTATCCTAGGCCTGATGATAACCATAACCCTAACCCTAACACTATCCTAGGGTTTATGTTAACCCTAACCCTAACAATATCCTAGGGCTGATGCTAACCCTAACCCTAAACGTAACACTATCCTAGGGCGGATGCTAAACCTAACCCTCACCCTAACACTATCCTAGGGCTGATGCTAACCCTAACACTAACACTATCCTAGGGCTGATGCTAACCCTAACCCTAACCCTAACACTCTCCAAGGGCTGATGCTAACCCTAACCCTAACCCTAACACTATCCTAGGGCTGATGCTAACCCTAACCCTAACCCTAAAACTATCCTAGGGCTGATGCTAACCCTAACACTAACACTATCCTATGGCTGATGCTAACCCTAACCCTACCCCTAACACTATCCTAGGGCTGATGCTAACCCTAACCCTAACGCTAACACTATCCTAGGGCTGAGGCTAACCCTAACCCTAACACTATCCTAAGGCTGATGGTAACCCTAACACTAACACTATCCTAAGCCTGGTGCTAACCCTAACTCTAACCCTAACACTATCCTAGGGCTGATGCTAACCCTAACCCTAATAATATCCTACGGATGATGCTAACACTAACCCTGACCCTAACACTATCCTAGGGCTGATGCTAACCCTAACCCTAACCCTAACACTGTCCTAGGGCTGATGCTAACCCTAACCCTAATACTATCCTACGCCTGATGATAACGCTTACCCTAACCCTAACACTATCCTAGGCCTGATGCTAACCATAACCCTAACCCTAACACTATCCTAGGGATGATGCTAACGCTAACGCTAACCCTAAAACTATCCTTGAACTGATGCTAACCCTAACCCTAACCCTAACACTATCCTAGGCCTGATGATAACCCTAACCCTAACCCTAACACTATCCTAGGGTTTATGTTAACCCTAACCCTAACACTATCCTAGGGCTGATGCTAACCCTAACCCTACCACTATCCTGGGCCTGATGCTAACCCTAACCCTAACACTAACACTATCCTAGGGCTGATGTTAACCCTAACCCTAACTATAACACTATCTTAGGGCTGAGACTAACCCTAACACTATCCTAGGGCTGATGCTAACCCTAACCCTAACCCTAACACTATCCTAGGGCTGATGCTAACCCTAACCCTAACACTATCCTAGGCCTGATGCTAACCCTAACCCTAACCCTAACACTATCCTAGGGCTGATGCTAACCGTAACCCTAACACTATCCTAGGGCTGATGCTAACCCTAACCCTAACTCTAACACTATCTTAGGGCTGAGGCTAACCCTAACCCTAACACTATCCTACGGCTGATGCTAACCCTAACCCTAACCCTAACACTATCCTAGGGCTGATGCTAACCCTAACCCTAACACTATCCTAGCGCAGATGCTATCCCTAACCCTAACACTATCCTTGGCCTGATGATAACCCTAACCCTAACATTAACATTATCCTAGGGCTGATGCTAACCCTAACCCTAACACTATCCTAGGGCTGATGCTAACCCTAACCCTAACCCTAACACTATCCTTGGGCTGATGCTAACCCTAACGCTAACCCTAACACTATCCTAGGGCTGTTGCTAACCCTAACACTAACACAATCCTAGGGCTGATGCTAACCCTAACCCTAACCCTAACACTCTCCAAGGGCGGATGCTAACCCTAACCCTAACCCTAACACTATCCTAGGGTTGATGCTAAACCTAACACTAACACTATCCTAGGGCTGATGCTAACCCTAACCCTAACCCTAACACTCTCCACGGGCTGATGCTAACCCTAACCCTAACCCTAACACTATCCTAGGGCTGATGCTAACCCTAACCCTAACACTATCCTAGGGCTGATGCTAACCCTAACCCTAACCCTAACACTATATCTAGGGTTGATGCTAACCCTAACCCTAACACTATCCTAGGGCTGATGCTAACCCTAACCCTAACCCTAACACTATCCTAGGGCTGATGCTAACCCTAACCCTAACCCTAACACTAACCTAGGGCTGACGCTAACCTTAACCCTAACACTATCCTAGGGCTGATGCTAACCCTAACCCTAACCCTAACACTATCCTAGGGCTGACGCTAACCCTAACCCTAACACTATCCTAGGGCTGATGCTAACCCTAACCCTAACCCTAACACTATCCTAGGGCTGACGCTAACCCTAACCCTAACACTATCCTAGGGCTGATGCTAACCCTAACCCTAACCCTAACACTATCCTAGGGCTGACGCCAACCCTAACCCTAACAGTATCCTAGGGCTGATGCTAACCCTAACCCTAACCCTAACACTATCCTAGGGCTGATGCTAACCCTAAACCTAACACTATCCTATGGCTGATGCTAACCCTAACCCTATCCCTAACATTATCCCAGGGCTGATGCTAACCCTAACCCTAACACTATCCTAGGGCTGATGGTAACCCTAACCCTAACCCTAACACTATCCTAGGGCTGATGCTAACCCTAACCCTAACCCTAACACTATCCTAGGGCTGATGCTAACCCTAACCCTAACACTATCCTAGGCCTGATGCTAACCCTAACCGTAACCCTAACCCTAACCCTAATACTATCCTAGGGCTGATGCTAACCCTAACCCTAACCCTAACACTATCCTAGGGCTGATGCTAACCCTAACAGTAACACTATCCCTGGGCTGATGCTAACCCTAACCCTACCCCTAACACTATCCTAGGGCTGATGATAACCCTAACCCTAACGCTAACACTATCCTAGGGCTGAGGCTAACCCTAACCCTAACACTATCCTACGGCTGATGCTAACCCTAACCCTAACCCTAACACTATCCTAAGGCTGATGGTAACCCTAACACTAACACTATCCTAAGCCTGGTGCTAACCCTAACTGTAACCCTAACACTATCCTAGGGCTGATGCTAACCCTAACCCTAATAATATCCTACGGCTGATGCTAACACTAACCCTAAACCTAACACTATCCTAGGGCTGATGTTAACCCTAACCCTAACCCTAACACTATCCTAGGGCTGATGCTAACCCTAACCCTAACACTATCCTAGGCCTGATGATAACCCTAACCCTAACCCTAACACTATCCTAGGGCTGATGCTAACCCTAACCCTAACACTATCCTAGGCCTGATGCTAACCCTAACCCTAACCCTAACACTATCCTAGGGCTGATGCTAACCCTAAACCTAACACTATCCTAGGGCTGATGCTAACCCTAACCCTAACCCTAACACTATCCTAGGGCTGATGCTAACCCTAAACCTAACACTATCCTAGGCCTGATGCTAACCCTAACCCTAACCCTAACACTATCCTAGGGCTGATGCTAACCCTAACCCTAACCTTAACCCTATCCTAGCGCTGATGCTAACCCTAACCCTAACACTATCCTAGGCTTGATGATAACACTAACCCTAACCCTAACACTATCCTAGGGCTGATGCTAACCCTAACCCTAACACTATCCTAGGGCTGATGCTAACCCTAACCCTAACACTATCCTAGGGCTGATGCTAACCCTAACCATACCCCTAACACTATCCTAGGGTTTATGTTAACCCTAACCCTAACACTATCCTAGGGCTGATGCTAACCCTAACGCTAACCCTAACACTATCCTTGAACTAATGCTAACCGTAACCCTAACCCTAACACTATCCTAGGGCTGATGCTAACCCTAACCCTACCTCTATCCTGGGCCTGATGCTAACCCTAACCCTAACACTAACACTATCCTAGGGCTGATGCTAACCCTAACCCTAACACTATCCTAGGGCTGATGCTAACACTAACCCTAACCCTAACACTATCCTAGGGCTGATGCTAACCCTAACGCTAACCCTAACACAATCCTTGAACTAATGCTAACCCTAACCCTAACCCTAACACTATGCTAGGCCTGATGATAACCCTAACCCTATCCCTAACACTATCCTAGGGTTTATGTTAACCCTAACCCTAACAGTATCCTAGGGCTGATGCTAACCCTAATCCTAACCCTAACACTATCCTAGGGCTGATGCTAACCCTAACCCTAACACTATGCTAGGGCTGATGTGAACCCTAACCCTAACCCTAACACTATCCTAGGGCAGATGCTAACCCTAACCCTAACTCTAACACTATCTTAGGGCTGAGGCTAACCCTAACCCTAACACTATCCTACGGCTGATGCTAACCCTAACCTTAACCCTAACACTATCCTAGGGCTGATGCTAACCCTAACCCTAACCCTAACACTATCCTAGGGCTGATGCTAACCCTAACCCTAACACTATCCTAGGGCTGATGCTAACCCTAACCCTAACCCTAACCCTAACACTATCCTAGGGCTGATGCTAACCCTAACCCTAACACTATCCTAGGCCTGATGAAAACCCTAACCCTAACCCTAACACTATCCTAGGGCTGATGCTAACCCTAACCCTAACACTATCCTAGGGCTGATGCTAACCCTAACCCTAACCCTAACACTATCCTAGGGCTGATGCTAACCCTAACCCTAACACTATCCCAGGCCTGATGCTAACCCTAACCATAACACTATCCTAGGGCTGATGCTAACCATAACCCTAACCCTAACACTATCCTAGGAGTGATGCTAACCCTATCCCTAACCCTAACACTCTCCTAGGGCTGAGGCTAACCCTAACCCTAACAGTATCCTAGGTCTGATGCTAACCCTAACCCTAACTCAAACACTATCCTAGGGTTGATGCTAACCCTAACCCTAACACTATCCTAGGGCTGAAGCTAACCCTAACCCTAACCCTAACACTCTCCTTGGGCTGATGCTAACCCTAACCCTAACACTATCCTGGGCCTGATGCTAACCCTAACCCTAACCCTAACTCTATCCCATGGCTGATGCTAACCCTAACCCTAACACTATCCTTGGGCTGATGCTAACCCTACCCCTAACCCTAACACTATCCTAGGGCAGATGCTAACCCTAACGCTAACCCTAACACTATCCTTGAACTGATGCTAACCCTAACCCTAACCCTAACACTATCCTAGGCCTGATGATAACCCTAACCCTAACCCTAACACTGTCCTAGGGTTTATGTTAACCCTAACCCTAACACTATCCTAGGGCTGATGCTAACCCTAACCCTAACCCTAACACTATCCTAGGCCTGATGATAACCCTAACCCTAACCCTAACACTATCCTAGGGTTTATGTTAACCCTAACCCTAACACTATCCTAGGGCTGATGCTAACCCTAACCATAACCCTAACACTATCCTAGGGCGGATGCTAACCCTAACTCTAACACTATCCTAGGCCTGATGATAACCCTAACCCTAACCCTAACACTATCCTAGGGCTGATGCTAACCATAACCCTATCCCTAACACAATCCTAGGGCTGATGGTAACCGTAACACTAACACTATGCTAGGGCTGATGCTAACCCTAACCCTAACCCTAACATTATCCTAGGGCTGATGCTAACCCTAACCCTAACTCTAACACTATCTTAGGGCTGAGGCTAACCCTAACCCTAACACCATCATACGGCTGATGCTAACCCTAACCCTAACCCTAACACTATCCTAGGGCTGATGCTAACCCTAACCCTAACACTATCCTAGGGCTGATGCTAACCCTAACCCTAACCCTAACACTATCCTAGGGCTGATGCTAACCCTAACTCTAACACTATCCTAGGCCTGATGATAACCCTAACCCTAACCCTAACACTATCCTAGGGCGGATGCTAACCCTAACCCTAACACTATCCTAGGGCTGATGCTAACCCTAACCCTAATACTATCCTAGGGCTGATGCTATCCATAACCCTAACCCTAACACTATCCTAGGGCTGATGCTAACCCTAACCCTAACCCTAACACTATACTAGGGCTGATGCTATCGCTAAACCTAACACTATCCTAGGCCTGATGCTAACCCTAACCCTAACACTTACACTATCCTAGGGCTGATGCTAACCCTAACGCTAACCCTAACACTATACTTGAACTGATGCTAACCCTAACCCTAACCCTAACACTATCCTAGGCCTGATGATAACCCTAACCCTAACCCTAACACTATCCTAGGGCTGAAGCTAACCCTAACCCTAAACCTAACACTATCCTAGGGCGGATGCTAACCCTAACCCTAACCCTAACACTATCCTAGGGCTGATGCTAACCCTAACACTAACACTATCCTAGGGCTGATGCTAACCCTAACCCTAACCCTAACACTATATCTAGGGTTGATGCTAACCCTAACACTAACACTATCCTAGGGCTGATGCTAACCCTAACCCTAACCCTAACACTATCCTAGGGCTGATGCTAACCCTAACCCTAACACTATCCTAGGGCTGATGCTAACCCTAACACTAACCCTAACACTAACCTAGGGCTGACGCTAACCCTAACCCTAACACTATCCTAGGGCTGATGCTAACCCTAACCCTAACCCTAACACTATCCTAGGGCTGACGCTAACCCTAACCCTAACACTATCCTAGGGCTGATGCTAACCCTAACCCTAACCCTAACACTATCCTAGGGCTGATGATAACCCTAACCCTAACACTATCCTAGGGCTGATGCTAACCCTAACCCTAACCCTAACACTATCGTAGGGCTGATGCTAACCCTAACCCTAACACTATCCTAGGGCTGATGCTAACCCTAACCCTAACCCTAACACTATCCTAGGGCTGATGCTAACCCTAACCCTAACACTATCCTAGGGCTGATGCTAACCCTAACCCTAACACTATCCTATGGCTGATGCTAACCCTAACCCTATCCCTAACATTATCCCAGGGCTGATGCTAACCCTAACCCTAACACTATCCTAGGGCTGATGCTAACCCTAACCCTAACCCTAACACTATCCTAGGGCTGATGCTAACCCTAACCCTAACCCTAACACTATCCTAGGGCTGATGCTAACCCTAACCCTAACACTATCCTAGGCCTGATGCTAACCCTAACCCTAACCCTAACCCTAACCCTAATACTATCCTAGGCCTGATGCTAACCCTAACCCTAACCCTAACACTATCCTAGGGCTGATGCTAACCCTAACAGTAACACTATCCCTGGGCTGATGCTAACCCTAACCCTACCCCTAACACTATCCTAGGGCTGATGATAACCCTAACCCTAACGCTAACACTATCCTAGGGCTGAGGCTAACCCTAACCCTAACACTATCCTACGGCTGATGCTAACCCTAACCCTAACCCTAACACTATCCTAAGGCTGATGGTAACCCTAACACTAACACTATCCTAAGCCTGGTGCTAACCCTAACTGTAACCCTAACACTATCCTAGGGCTGATGCTAACCCTAACCCTAATAATATCCTAAGGCTGATGCTAACACTAACCCTAAACCTAACACTATCCTAGGGCTGATGTTAACCCTAACCCTAACCCTAACACTATCCTAGGGCTCATGCTAACCCTAACCCTAACACTATCCTAGGCCTGATGATAACCCTAACCCTAACCCTAACACTATCCTAGGGCTGATGCTAACCCTAACCCTAACACTATCCTAGGCCTGATGCTAACCCTAACCCTAACCCTAACACTATCCTAGGGCTGATGCTAACCCTAAACCTAACACTATCCTAGGGCTGATGCTAACCCTAACCCTAACCCTAACACTATCCTAGGGCTGATGCTAACTCTAAACCTAACACTATCCTAGGCCTGATGCTAACCCTAACCCTAACCCTAACACTATCCTAGGGCTGATGCTAACCCTAACCCTAACCTTAACCCTATCCTAGCGCTGATGCTAACCCTAACCCTAACACTATCCTAGGCTTGATGATAACACTAACCCTAACCCTAACACTATCCTAGGGCTGATGCTAACCCTAACCCTAACACTATCCTAGGGCTGATGCTAACCCTAACCCTAACACTATCCTAGGGCTGATGCTAACCCTAACCATACCCCTAACACTATCCTAGGGTTTATGTTAACCCTAACCCTAACACTATCCTAGGGCTGATGCTAACCCTAACCCTAACACTATCCTAGGGCTCATGCTAACACTAACCCTAACCCTAACACTATCCTAGGGCTGATGCTAACCCTAACGCTAACCCTAACACTATCCTTGAACTAATGCTAACCGTAACCCTAACCCTAACACTATCCTAGGGCTGATGCTAACCCTAACCCTACCTCTATCCTGGGCCTGATGCTAACCCTAACCCTAACACTAACACTATCCTAGGGCTGATGCTAACCCTAACCCTAACACTATCCTAGGGCTGATGCTAACACTAACCCTAACCCTAACACTATCCTAGGGCTGATGCTAACCCTAACGCTAACCCTAACACAATCCTTGAACTAATGCTAACCCTAACCCTAACCCTAACACTATGCTAGGCCTGATGATAACCCTAACCCTATCCCTAACACTATCCTAGGGTTTATGTTAACCCTAACCCTAACAGTATCCTAGGGCTGATGCTAACCCTAATCCTAACCCTAACACTATCCTAGGGCTGATGCTAACCCTAACCCTAACACTATGCTAGGGCTGATGTGAACCCTAACCCTAACCCTAACACTATCCTAGGGCAGATGCTAACCCTAACCCTAACTCTAACACTATCTTAGGGCTGAGGCTAACCCTAACCCTAACACTATCCTACGGCTGATGCTAACCCTAACCTTAACCCTAACACTATCCTAGGGCTGATGCTAACCCTAACCCTAACCCTAACACTATCCTAGGGCTGATGCTAACCCTAACCCTAACACTATCCTAGGGCTGATGCTAACCCTAACCCTAACCCTAACACTATCCTAGGGCTGATGCTAACCCTAACCCTAACACTATCCTAGGCCTGATGAAAACCCTAACCCTAACTCTAACACTATCCTAGGGCTGATGCTAACCCTAACCCTAACACTATCCTAGGGCTGATGCTAACCCTAACCCTAACCCTAACACTATCCTAGGGCTGATGCTAACCCTAACCCTAACACTATCCCAGGCCTGATGCTAACCCTAACCCTAACACTATCCTAGGGCTGATGCTAACCCTAACCCTAACCCTAACACTATCCTAGGAGTGATGCTAACCCTATCCCTAACCCTAACACTCTCCTAGGGCTGAGGCTAACCCTAACCCTAACAGTATCCTAGGTCTGATGCTAACCCTAACCCTAACTCAAACACTATCCTAGGGTTGATGCTAACCCTAACCCTAACACTATCCTAGGGCTGACGCTAACCCTAACCCTAACCCTAACACTATCCTTGGGCTGATGCTAACCCTAACCCTAACACTATCCTGGGCCTGATGCTAACCCTAACCCTAACCCTAACTCTATCCCATGGCTGATGCTAACCCTAACCCTAACACTATCCTTGGGCTGATGCTAACCCTACCCCTAACCCTAACACTATCCTAGGGCAGATGCTAACCCTAACGCTAACCCTAACACTATCCTTGAACGGATGCTAACCCTAACCCTAACCCTAACACTATCCTAGGCCTGATGATAACCCTAACCCTAACCCTAACACTATCCTAGGGTTTATGTTAACCCTAACCCTAACACTATCCTAGGGCTGATGCTAACCCTAACCCTAACCCTAACACTATCCTAGGCCTGATGATAACCCTAACCCTAACCCTAACACTATCCTAGGGTTTATGTTAACCCTAACCCTAACACTATCCTAGGGCTGATGCTAACCCTAACCCTAACCCTAACACTATCCTAGGGCGGATGCTAACCCTAACTCTAACACTATCCTAGGCCTGATGATAACCCTAACCCTAACCCTAACACTATCCTAGGGCTGATGCTAACCATAACCCTATCCCTAACACAATCCTAGGGCTGATGGTAACCGTAACACTAACACTATGCTAGGCCTGATGATAACCCTAACCCTAACCCTAACACTATCCTAGGGCTGATGCTA
Organism: Lemur catta; assembly: GCF_020740605.2. Taxonomy (NCBI): domain Eukaryota; kingdom Metazoa; phylum Chordata; class Mammalia; order Primates; family Lemuridae; genus Lemur; species Lemur catta. Next base: position 101,566,020 of record NC_059133.1, read on the forward strand.
ACCCTAACCCTAACACTATCCTAGGGCTGTTGCTAACCCTAACCCTAACCCTAACACTATCCTAGGGCTGATGCTAACCCTAACTCTAACACTATCCTAGGCCTGATGATAACCCTAACCCTAACCCTAACACTATCCTAGGGCTGATGCTAACCCTAACCCTGACACTATCCTAGGGCTGATGCTAACCCTAACCCTAATACTATCCTAGGGCTGATGCTATCCATAACCCTAACCCTAACACTATCCTAGGGCTGATGCTAACCCTAACCCTAACCCTAACACTATACTAGGGCTGATGCTATCGCTAAACCTAACACTATCCTAGGCCTGATGCTAACCCTAACCCTAACACTTACACTATCCTAGGGCTGATGCTAACCCTAACGCTAACCCTAACACTATACTTGAACTGATGCTAACCCTAACCCTAACCCTAACACTATCCTAGGCCTGATGATAACCCTAACCCTAACCCTAACACTATCCTAGGGCTGAAGCTAACCCTAACCCTAAACCTAACACTATCCTAGGGTGGATGCTAACCCTAACCCTAACCCTAACACTATCCTAGGGCTGATGCTAACCCTAACACTAACACTATCCTAGGGCTGATGCTAACCCTAACCCTAACCCTAACACTATATCTAGGGTTGATGCTAACCCTAACCCTAACACTATCCTAGGGCTGATGCTAACCCTAACCCTAACCCTAACACTATCCTAGGGCTGATGCTAACCCTAACCCTAACACTATCCTAGGGCTGATGCTAACCCTAACACTAACCCTAACACTAACCTAGGGCTGACGCTAACCCTAACCCTAACACTATCCTAGGGCTGATGCTAACCCTAACCCTAACCCTAACACTATCCTAGGGCTGACGCTAACCCTAACCCTAACACTATCCTAAGGCTGATGCTAACCCTAACCCTAACCCTAACACTATCCTAGGGCTGATGATAACCCTAACCCTAACACTATCCTAGGGCTGATGCTAACCCTAACCCTAACCCTAACACTATCGTAGGGCTGATGCTAACCCTAACCCTAACACTATCCTAGGGCTGATGCTAACCCTAACCCTAACCCTAACACTATCCTAGGGCTGATGCTAACCCTAACCCTAACACTATCCTAGGGCTGATGCTAACCCTAACCCTAACACTATCCTAGGCCTGATGATAACCCTAACCCTAACCTTAACACTATCCTAGGGCTGATGCTTACCCTAACCCTAACACTATCCTCGGGCTGATGCTAACCCTAACCCTAACCCTAACACTATCCTAGGGCTGATGCTAACCCTAACCCTAACACTATCCTAGGCCTGATGCTAACCCTAACCCTAACACTATCCTAGGGCTGATGCTAACCCTAACCCTAACCCTAACACTATCCTAGGAGTGATGCTAACCCTATCCCTAACCCTAACACTCTCCTAGGGCTGAGGCTAACCCTAACCCTAACAGTATCCTAGGTCTGATGCTAACCCTAACCCTAACTCAAACACTATCCTAGGGTTGATGCTAACCCTAACCCTAACACTATCCTAGGGCTGACGCTAACCCTAACCCTAACCCTAACACTATCCTTGGGCTGAATCTAACCCTAACCCTAACACTATCCTAGGGCTGATGCTAACCCTAACCCTAACCCTAACACTATCCTGGGCCTGATGCTAACCCTAACCCTAACCCTAACTCTATCCCATGGCTGATGCTAACCCTAACCCTAACACTATCCTTGGGCTGATGCTAACCCTACCCCTAACCCTAACACTATCCTAGGGCAGATGCTAACCCTAACGCTAACCCTAACACTATCCTTGAACTGATGCTAACCCTAACCCTAACCCTAACACTATCCTAGGCCTGATGATAACCCTAACCCTAACCCTAACACTATCCTAGGGTTTATGTTAACCCTAACCCTAACACTATCCTAGGGCTGATGCTAACCCTAACCCTAACCCTAACACTATCCTAGGCCTGATGATAACCCTAACCCTAACCCTAACACTATCCTAGGGTTTATGTTAACCCTAACCCTAACACTAACCTAGGGCTGATGCTAACCCTAACCCTAACCCTAACACTATCCTAGGGCGGATGCTAACCCTAACTCTAACACTATCCTAGGCCTGATGATAACCCTAACCCTAACCCTAACACTATCCTAGGGCTGATGCTAACCATAACCCTATCCCTAACACTATCCTAGGGCTGATGGTAACCGTAACACTGACACTATGCTAGGGCTGATGCTAACCCTAACCCTAACCCTAACATTATCCTAGGGCTGATGGTAACCCTAACCCTAACTCTAACACTATCTTAGGGCTGAGGCTAACCCTAACCCTAACACTATCATACGGCTGATGCTAACCCTAACCCTAACCCTAACACTATCCTAGGGCTGATGCTAACCCTAACCCTAACACTATCCTAGGCCTGATGCTAACCCTAACCCTAACCCTAACACTATCCTAGGGCTGATGCTAACCCTAACTCTAACACTATCCTAGGCCTGATGATAACCCTAACCCTAACCCTAACACTATCCTAGGGCTGATGCTAACCCTAACCCTAACACTATCCTAGGGCTGATGCTAACCCTAACCCTAATACTATCCTAGGGCTGATGCTAACCATAACCCTAACCCTAAGACTATCCTAGGGCTGATGCTAACCCTAACCCCAACCCTAACACTATACTAGGGCTGATGCTATCCCTAAACCTAACACTATCCTAGGCCTGATGCTAACCCTAACCCTAACACTTACACTATCCTAGGGCTGATGCTAACCCTAACGCTAACCCTAACACTATACTTGAACTGATGCTAACCCTAACCCTAACCCTAACACTATCCTAGGCCTGATGATAACCCTAACCCTAACCCTAACACTATCCTAGGGCTGAAGCTAACCCTAACCCTAAACCTAACACTATCCTAGGGCGGATGCTAACCCTAACCCTAACCCTAACACTATCCTAGGGCTGATGCTAACCCTAACACTAACACTATCCTAGGGCTGATGCTAACCCTAACCCTAACCCTAACACTATATCTAGGGTTGATGCTAACCCTAACCCTAACACTATCCTAGGACTGATGCTAACCCTAACCCTAACCCTAACACTATCCTAGGGCTGATGCTAACCCTAACCCTAACACTATCCTAGGGCTGATGCTAACCCTAACACTAACCCTAACACTAACCTAGGGCTGACGCTAACCCTAACCCTAACACTATCCTAGGGCTGATGCTAACCCTAACCCTAACCCTAACACTATCCTAGGGCTGACGCTAACCCTAACCCTAACACTATCCTAGGGCTGATGCTAACCCTAACCCTAACCCTAACACTATCCTAGGGCTGATGATAACCCTAACCCTAACACTATCCTAGGGCTGATGCTAACCCTAACCCTAACCCTAACACTATCCTAGGGCTGATGCTAACCCTAACCCTAACCCTAACACTATCCTAGGGCTGATGCTAACCCTTACCCTAACCCTAACACTATCCTAGGGCTGATGCTAACCCTAACCCTAACACTATCCTAGGGCTGATGCTAACCCTAACCCTAACCCTAACACTATCCTAGGGCTGATGCTAACCCTAACCCTAACACTATCCTAGGGCTGATGCTAACCCTAACCCTATCCTTAACATTATCCCAGGGCTGATGCTAACCCTAACCCTAACACTATCCGAGGGCTGATGCTAACCCTAACCCTAACCCTAACACTATCCTAGGGCTGATGCTAACCCTAACCCTAACCCTAAAACTATCCTAGGGCGGATGCTAACCCTAAACCTAACCCTAACACTATCCTAGGGCTGATGCTAACCGTAACACTAACACTATCCTAGGGCTGATGCTAACCCTAACCCTAACATTATCCTAGGGCTGATGCTTACCCTAACCGTAACTCTAACACTATCTTAGGGCTGAGGCTAACCCTAAGCCTAACACTATCCTACGGCTGATGCTAACCCTAGCCCTAACCCTAACACTATCCTAGGGGTGATGCTAACCCTAACCCTAACACTATCCTAGGCCTGATGCTAACCCTAACCCTAACCCTAACACTATCCTAGGGCTGATGCTGACCCTAACACTAACACTAACCTAGGGCTGATGCTAACCCTAACCCTAACCCTAACACTATCCTAGGGCTGATGCTAACCCTAACCCTAACACTATCCTAGGCCTGATGATAACCCTAACCCTAACCCTAACACTATCCTAGGGCTGATGCTAACCCTAACCCTAACACTATCCTAGGGCTGATGCTAACCCTAACACTAACCCTAACACTATCCTAGCGCTGATGCTAACCCTAACGCTAACCCTAACACTATCCTTGAAATGCTGCTAACCCTAACCCTAACCCTAACACTATCCTAGGCCTGATGATAACCCTAACCCTAACCCTAACACTATCCAAGGGTTTATGTTAACCCTAACCCTAACACTATCCTAGGCCTGATGGTAACCCTAACCCTAACCCTAACACTATCCTAGGGCTGATGCTAACCATAACCCTATCCCTAACACTATCCTAGGGCTGATGGTAACCGTAACACTAACACTATGCTAGGGCTAGTGCTAACCCTAACCCTAACCCTAACATTATCCTAGGGCTGATGCTAACCCTAACCCTAACTCTAACACTATCTTAGGGCTGAGGCTAACCCTAACCCTAACACTATCATACGGCTGATGCTAACCGTAACCCTAACCCTAACACTATCCTAGGGCTGATGCTAACCCTAACCCTAACACTATCCTAGGCCTGATGCTAACCCTAACCCTAACCCTAACACTATCCTAGGGCTGATGCTAACCCTAACTCTAACACTATCCTAGGCCTGATGATAACCCTAACCCTAACCCTAACACTATCCTAGGGCTGATGCTAACCCTAACCCTAACACTATCCTAGGGCTGATGCTAACCCTAACCCTAATACTATCCTAGGGCTGATGCTAACCATAACCCTAACCCTAAGACTATCCTAGGGCTGATGCTAACCCTAACCCTAACCCTAACACTATACTAGGGCTGATGCTATCCCTAAACCTAACACTATCCTAGGCCTGATGCTAACCCTAACCCTAACACTTACACTATCCTAGGGCTGATGCTAACCCTAACGCTAACCCTAACACTATACTTGAACTGATGCTAACCCTAACCCTAACCCTAACACTATCCTAGGCCTGATGATAACCCTAACCCTAACCCTAACACTATCCTAGGGCTGAAGCTAACCCTAACCCTAAACCTAACACTATCCTAGGGCGGATGCTAACCCTAACCCTAACCCTAACACTATCCTAGGGCTGATGCTAACCCTAACCCTAACACTATCCTAGGGCTGATGCTAACCCTAACACTAACCCTAACACTAACCTAGGGCTGACGCTAACCCTAACCCTAACACTATCCTAGGGCTGATGCTAACCCTAACCCTAACCCTAACACTATCCTAGGGCTGACGCTAACCCTAACCCTAACACTATCCTAGGGCTGATGCTAACCCTAACCCTAACCCTAACACTATCCTAGGGCTGATGATAACCCTAACCCTAACACTATCCTAGGGCTGATGCTAACCCTAACCCTAACCCTAACACTATCGTAGGGCTGATGCTAACCCTAACCCTAACACTATCCTAGGGCTGATGCTAACCCTAACCCTAACCCTAACACTATCCTAGGGCTGATGCTAACCCTAACCCTAACACTATCCTAGGGCTGATGCTAACCCTAACCCTAACACTATCCTAGGCCTTATGATAACCCTAACCCTAACCCTAACACTATCCTAGGGCTGATGCTAACCCTAACCCTAACACTATCCTAGGGCTGATGCTAACCCTAACCCTAACCCTAACACTATCCTAGGGCTGATGCTAACCCTAACCCTAACACTATCCTAGGCCTGATGCTAACCCTAACCCTAACACTATCCTAGGGCTGATGCTAACCCTAACCCTAACCCTAACACTATCCTAGGAGTGATGCTAACCCTATCCCTAACCCTAACACTCTCCTAGGGCTGAGGCTAACCCTAACCCTAACAGTATCCTAGGTCTGATGCTAACCCTAACCCTAACTCAAACACTATCCTAGGGTTGATGCTAACCCTAACCCTAACACTATCCTACGGCTGACGCTAACCCTAGCCCTAACCCTAACACAATACTTGGGCTGATGCTAACCCTAACCCTAACACTATCCTGGGCCTGATGCTAACCCTAACCCTAACCCTAACTCTATCCCATGGCTGATGCTAACCCTAACCCTAACACTATCCTTGGGCTGATGCTAACCCTGCCCCTAACCCTAACACTATCCAAGGGCAGATGCTAACCAAAACGCTAACCCTAACACTATCCTAGGGCTGATGCTAACCCTAACCCTAACCCTAACACTATCCTAGGGCTGATGCTAACCCTAACCCTAACACTATCCTAGGGCTGATGCTAACCCTAACCCTAACACTAACACTATCCTAGGGCTGATGCTAACCCTAACCCTAACACTATCCTAGGGCTGATGCTAACCCTAACCCTAACACTATCCTAGGCCTGATGATAACCCTAACCCTAACCCTAACACTATCCTACGGCTGATGCTAACCCTAAACCTAACACTATCCTAGGGCTGATGCTAACCCTAACCCTAACCCTAACACTATCCTAGGGCTGATGCTAACCCTAACCCTAACACTATCCTAGGCCTGATGCTAACCCTAACCCTAACACTATCCTAGGGCTGATGCTAACCCTAACCCTAACACTAACACTATCCTAGGAGTGATGCTAACCCTATCCCTAACCCTAACACTCTCCTAGGGCTGAGGCTAACCCTAACCCTAACAGTATCCTAGGTCTGATGCTAACCCTAACCCTAACTCAAACACTATCCTAGGGTTGATGCTAACCCTAACCCTAACACTATCCTAGGGCTGACGCTAACCCTAACCTTAACCCTAACACTATCCTTGGGCTGATCCTAACCCTAACCCTAACACTATCCTGGGCCTGATGCTAACCCTAACCCTAACCCTAACTCTATCCCATGGCTGATGCTAACCCTAACCCTAACACTATCCTTGGGCTGATGCTAACCCTGCCCCTAACCCTAACACTATCCTAGGGCAGATGCTAACCCTAACGCTAACACTAACACTATCCTTGAACTGATGCTAACCCTAACCCTAACCCTAACACTATCCTAGGCCTGATGATAACCCTAACCCTAACCCTAACACTATTCTAGGGTTTATGTTAACCCTAACCCTAACACTATCCTAGGGCTGATGCTAACCCTAACCCTAACCCTAACACTATCCTAGGGCTGATGCTAACCCTAACCCTAACCCTAACACTATCCTAGGGCTGATGCTAACCCTAACCCTAACCCTAACACTATCCTAGGGCGGATGCTAACCCTAACTCTAACACTATCCTAGGCCTGATGATAACCCTAACCCTAACCCTAACACTATCCTAGGGCTGATGCTAACCATAACCGTATCCCTAACACAATCCTAGGGCTGATGGTAACCGTAACACTAACACTATGCTAGGGCTGATGCTAACCCTAACCCTAACCCTAACATTATCCTAGGGCTGATGCTAACCCTAACCCTAACTCTAACACTATCTTAGGGCTGAGGCTAACCCTAACCCTAACACTATCATACGGCTGATGCTAACCCTAACCCTAACCCTAACACTATCCTAGGGCTGATGCTAACCCTAACCCTAACACTATCCTAGGGCTGATGCTAACCCTAACCCTAACCCTAACACTATCCTAGGGCTGATGCTAACCCTAACTCTAACACTATCCTAGGCCTGATGATAACCCTAACCCTAACCCTAACACTATCCTAGGGCTGATGCTAACCCTAACCCTAACACTATCCTAGGGCTGATGCTAACCCTAACCCTAATACTATCCTAGGGCTGATGCTAACCATAACCCTAACCCTAAGACTATCCTAGGGCTGATGCTAACCCTAACCCTAACCCTAACACTATACTAGGGCTGATGCTATCCCTAAACCTAACACTATCCTAGGCCTGATGCTAACCCTAACCCTAACACTTACACTATCCTAGGGCTGATGCTAACCCTAACGCTAACCCTAACACTATACTTGAACTGATCCTAACCCTAACCCTAACCCTAACACTATCCTAGGCCTGATGATAACCCTAACCCTAACCCTAACACTATCCTAGGGCTGAAGCTAACCCTAACCCTAAACCTAACACTATCCTAGGGCGGATGCTAACCCTAACCCTAACCCTAACACTATCCTTGGGCTGATGCTAACCCTAACACTAACACTATCCTAGGGCTGATGCTAACCCTAACCCTAACCCTAACACTATATCTAGGGTTGATGCTAACCCTAACCCTAACACTATCCTAGGGCTGATGCTAACCCTAACCCTAACCCTAACACTATCCTAGGGCTGATGCTAACCCTAACCCTAACACTATCCTAGGGCTGATGCTAACCCTAACACTAACCCTAACACTAACCTAGGGCTGACGCTAACCCTAACCCTAACACTATCCTAGGGCTGATGCTAACCCTAACCCTAACCCTAACACTATCCTAGGGCTGACACTAACCCTAACCCTAACACTATCCTAGGGCTGATGCTAACCCTAACCCTAACCCTAACACTATCCTAGGGCTGATGATAACCCTAACCCTAACACTATCCTAGGGCTGATGCTAACCCTAACCCTAACCCTAACACTATCGTAGGGCTGATGCTAACCCTAACCCTAACACTATCCTAGGGCTGATGCTAACCCTAACCCTAACCCTAACACTATCCTAGGGCTGATGCTAACCCTAACCCTAACACTATCCTAGGGCTGATGCTAACCCTAACCCTATCCCTAACATTATCCCAGGGCTGATGCTAACCCTAACCCTAACACTATCCGAGGGCTGATGCTAACCCTAACCCTAACCCTAACACTATCCTAGGGATGATGCTAACCCTAACCCTAACCCTAACACTATCCTAGGGCTGATGCTAACCCTAACCCTAACCCTAACACTATCCTAGGGCTGATGCTAACCCTAACCCTAACACTATCCTAGGGCTGATGCTAACCCTAACCCTAACCCTAACACTATCCTAGGGCTGATGCTAACCCTAACCCTAACACTATCCTAGGGCTGATGCTAACCCTAACCCTATCCCTAACATTATCCCAGGGCTGATGCTAACCCTAACCCTAACACTATCCGAGGGCTGATGCTAACCCTAACCCTAACCCTAACACTATCCTAGGGCTGATGCTAACCCTAACCCTAACCCTAAAACTATCCTAGGGCGGATGCTAACCCTAAACCTAACCCTAACACTATCCTAGGGCTGATGCTAACCGTAACACTAACACTATCCTAGGGCTGATGCTAACCCTAACCCTAACATTATCCTAGGGCTGATGCTTACCCTAACCGTAACTCTAACACTATCTTAGGGCTGAGGCTAACCCTAACCATAACACTATCCTACGGCTGATGCTAACCCTAACCTTAACCCTAACACTATCCTAGGGCTGATGCTAACCCTAACCCTAACACTATCCTAGGCCTGATGCTAACCCTAACCCTAACCCTAACACTATCCTAGGGCTGATGCTAACCCTAACCCTAACACTATCCTAGGGCTGATGCTAACCCTAACCCTAACCCTAACACTATCCTAGGGCTGATGCTAACCCTAACCCTAACACTATCCTAGGCCTGATGATAACCCTAACCCTAACCCTAACACTATCCTAGGTCTGATGCTAACCCTAACCCTAACACTATCCTAGCGCTGATGCTAACCCTAATCCTAACGCTAACACTATCCTAGGGCTGATGCTAACCCTAACCCTAACACTATCCTAGGGCTGATGCTAACCCTAACCCTTACCCTAACACTATCCTAGGGCTGATGCTGAACCTAACCATAACCCTAACACTATCCTAGGGCAGATGCTAACCCTAACCCTAACCCTAACACTATCCTAGGGTTTATGTTAACCCTAACCCTAACACTATCCTAGGGCCGATGCTAACCCTAACCCTAACCCTAACAATCTCCAAGGGCTGATGCTAACCCTAACCCTATCCCTAACACTATCCTAGGGCCGATGCTAACCCTAACCCTAACACTATCCTAGGGCTGATGCTAACCCTAACCCTAACCCTAACACTATATCTAGGGTTGATGCTAACCCTAACCCTAACACTATCCTAGGGCTGATGCTAACCCTAACCCTAACCCTAACACTATCCTAGGGCTGATGCTAACCCTAACCCTAACACTATCCTAGGGCTGATGCTAACCCTAACCCTAACCCTAACACTAACCTAGGGCTGACGGTAACCCTAACCCTAACACTATCCTAGGGCTGATGCTAACCCTAACCCTAACCCTAACACTATCCTAGGGCTGACGCTAACCCTAACCCTAACACTATCCTAGGGCTGATGCTAACCCTAACCCTAACCCTAACACTATCCTAGGGCTGATGATAACCCTAACCCTAACACTATCCTAGGGCTGATGCTAACCCTAACCCTAACCCTAACACTATCCTAGGGCTGATGCTAACCCTAACCCTAACCCTAACACTATCCTAGGGCTGATGCTAACCCTAACCCTAACACTATCCTAGGGCTGATGCTAACCCTAACCCTATCCCTAACATTATCCCAGGGCTGATGCTAACCCTAACCCTAACACTATCCTAGGGCTGATGCCATCCCTAACCCTAACCCTAACACTATCCTAGGGCGGATGCTAACCCTAACCCTAACCCTAACACTATCCTAGGGCTGATGCTAACCGTAACACTAACAGTATCCTAGGGCTGATGCTAACCCTAACCCTAACCCTAACATTATCCTAGGGCTGATGCTAACCCTAACCGTAACTCTAACACTATCTTAGGGCTGAGGCTAACCCTAACCCTAACACTATCCTACGGCTGATGCTAACCCTAACCCTAACCCTAACACTATCCTAGGGCTGATGCTAACCCTAACCCTAACACTATCCTAGGCCTGATGCTAACCCTAACCCTAACCCTAACACTATCCTAGGGCTGATGCTGACCCTAACAGTAACACTATCCTAGGGCTGATGCTAACCCTAACCCTAACCCTAACACTATCCTAGGGCTGATGCTAACCCTAACCCTAACACTATCCTAGGCCTGATGATAACCCTAACCCTAACCCTAACACTATCCTAGGGCTGATGCTAACCCTAACCCTAACACTATCCTAGGGCTGATGCTAACCCTAACGCTAACCCTAACACTATCCTTGAAATGATGCTAAACCTAACCCTAACCCTAACACTATCCTAGGCCTGATGATAACCCTAACCCTAACCCTAACACTATCCTAGGGTTTATGTTAACCCTAACCCTAACACTATCCTAGGGCTGATGCTAACCCTAACCCTAAACCTAACACTATCCTAGGGCGGATGCTAACCCTAACCCTAACCCTAACACTATCATAGGGCTGATGCTAACCCTAACACTAACACTATCCTAAGGCCGATGCTAACCCTAAGCCTAACCCTAACACTCTCCAAGGGCTGATGCTAACCCTAACCCTAACCCTAACACTATCCTAGGGCTGATGCTAACCCTAACCCTAACACTATCCTAGGGCTGATGGTAACCCTAACCCTAACCCTAACACTATATCTAGGGTTGATGCTATCCCTAACCCTAACACTATCCTAGGGCTGATGCTAACCCTAACACTAACCCTAACACTATCCTAGGGCTGATGATAACCCTAACCCTAACACTATCCTAGGGCTGATGCTAACCCTAACCCTAACCCTAACACTAACCTAGGGCTGACGCTAACCCTAACCCTAACACTATCCTAGGGCTGATGCTAACCCTAACCCTAACACTATCCTAGGGCTGACGCTAACCCTAACACTAACACTCTCCTAGGGCTGATCATAACCCTAACCCTAACACTATGCTAGGGCTGATGCGAACCCTAACCCTAACCCTAACACTATCCTAGGGCTGATGCTAACCCTAACCCTAACTCTAACACTATCTTAGGGCTGAGGCTAACCCTAACCCTAACACTATCCTACGGCTGATGCTAACCCTAACCTTAACCCTAACACTATCCTAGGGCTGATGCTAACAATAACCCTAACACTATCCTAGGCCTGATGCTAACCCTAACCCTAACCCTAACACTATCCTAGGGCTGATGCTAACCCTAACCCTAACACTATCCTAGGGCTGATGCTAACCCTAACCCTAACCCTAACACTATCCTAGGGCTGATGCTAACCCTAACCCTAACACTATCCTAGGCCTGATGCTAACCCTAACACTTACCCTAACACTATCCTAGGGCTGATGCTAAACCTGACCATAACCCTAACACTATCCTAGGGCTGATGCTAACCCTAACCCTAACCCTAACACTATCCTAGGGCTGATGCTAACCCTAACCCTAACACTATCCTAGGCCTGATGCTAACCCTAACCCTAACACTATCCTAGGGCTGATGCTAACCCTAACCTTAACCCTAACACTATCCTAGGAGTGATGCTAACCCTATCCCTAACCCTAACACTCTCCTAGGGCTGAGGCTAACCCTAACCCTAACACTATCCTAGGTCTGATGCTAACCCTAACCCTAACCCAAACACTATCCTAGGGTTGATGCTAACCCTAACCCTAACACTATCCTAGGGCTGATGCTAACCCTAACCCTAACCCTAACACTATCCTTGGGCTGATGCTAACCCTAACCGTAACACTATCCTGGGCCTGATGCTAACCCTAACCCTAACCCTAACACTATCCCAGGGATGATGCTAACCCTAACCCTAACACTATCCTTGGGCTGATGCTAACCCTACCCCTACCCCTAACACTATCCTAGGGCAGATGCTAACCCTAACGCTAACCCTAACACTATCCTTGAACTGATGCTAACCCTAACCCTAACCCTAACACTATCCTAGGCCTGATGATAACCCTAACCCTAACCCTAACACTATCCTAGGGTTTATGTTAACCCTAACCCTAACACTATCCTAGGGCTGATGCTAACCGTAACACTAACACTATGCTAGGGCTGATGCTAACCCTAAACCTAACCCTAACATTATCCTAGGGCTGATGCTAACCCTAACCCTAACTCTAACACTATCTTAGGGCTGAGGCTAACCCTAACCCTAACACTATCATACGGCTGATGCTAACCCTAACCCTAACCCTAACACTATCCTAGGGCTGATGCTAACCCTAACCCTAACACTATCCTAGGCCTGATGCTAACCCTAACCCTAACCCTAACAATATCCTAGGGCTGATGCTAACCCTAACCCTAGCACTATCCTAGGGCTGATGGTAACCCTAACTCTAACACTATCCTAGGCCTGATGATAACCCTAACCCTAACCCTACCACTATCCTAGGGCTGATGCTAACCCTAACTCTAACACTATCCTAGGCCTGATGATAACCCTAACCCTAACCCTAACACTATCCTAGGGCTGATGCTAACCCTAACCCTAACAATATCCTATGGCTGATGCTAACACTAACCCTAATACTATCCTAGGGCTGATGCTAACCATAACCCTAACCCTAAGACTATCCTAGGGCTGATGCTAACCCTAACCCTAACCCTAACACTATACTAGGGCTGATGCTATCCCTAACCCTAACACTATCCTAGGGCTGATGCTAACCCTAACCCTAACACTATCCTAGGGCTGATGCTAACCCTAACCCTAACCCTAACACTATCCTAGGGCTGATGCTAACCCTAACCCTAACACTATCCTAGGCCTGATGCTAACCCTAACACTTACCCTAACACTATCCTAGGGCTGATGCTAAACCTAACCATAACCCTAACACTATCCTAGGGCTGATGCTAACCCTAACCCTAACCCTAACACTATCCTAGGGCTGATGCTAACCCTAACCCTAACACTATCCTAGGCCTGATGCTAACCCTAACCCTAACACTATCCTAGGGCTGATGCTAACCCTAACCCTAACCCTAACACTATCCTAGGAGTGATGCTAACCCTATCCCTAACCCTAACACTCTCCTAGGGCTGAGGCTAACCCTAACCCTAACACTATCCTAGGTCTGATGCTAACCCTAACCCTAACCCAAACACTATCCTAGGGTTGATGCTAACCCTAACCCTAACACTATCCTAGGGCTGATGCTAACCCTAACCCTAACCCTAACACTATCCTTGGGCTGATGCTAACCCTAACCGTAACACTATCCTGGGCCTGATGCTAACCCTAACCCTAACCCTAACACTATCCCAGGGATGATGCTAACCCTAACCCTAACACTATCCTTGGGCTGATGCTAACCCTACCCCTACCCCTAACACTATCCTAGGGCAGATGCTAACCCTAACGTTAACCCTAACACTATCCTTGAACTGATGCTAACCCTAACCCTAACCCTAACACTATCCTAGGCCTGATGATAACCCTAACCCTAACCCTAACACTATCCTAGGGTTTATGTTAACCCTAACCCTAACACTATCCTAGGGCTGATGCTAACCGTAACACTAACACTATGCTAGGGCTGATGCTAACCCTAACCCTAACCCTAACATTATCCTAGGGCTGATGCTAACCCTAACCCTAACTCTAACACTATCTTAGGGCTGAGGCTAACCCTAACCCTAACACTATCATACGGCTGATGCTAACCCTAACCCTAACCCTAACACTATCCTAGGGCTGATGCTAACCCTAACCCTAACACTATCCTAGGCCTGATGTTAACCCTAACCCTAACCCTAACAATATCCTAGGGCTGATGCTAACCCTAACCCTAATACTATCCTAGGGCTGATGCTAACCCTAACTCTAACACTATCCTAGGCCTGATGATAACCCTAACCCTAACCCTAACACTATCCTAGGGCTGATGCTAACCCTAACTCTAACACTATCCTAGGCCTGATGATAACCCTAACCCTAACCCTAACACTATCCTAGGGCTGATGCTAACCCTAACCCTAACACTATCCTAGGGCTGATGCTAACACTAACCCTAATACTATCCTAGGGCTGATGCTAACCATAACCCTAACCCTAAGACTATCCTAGGGCTGATGCTAACCCTAACCCTAACCCTAACACTATACTAGGGCTGATGCTATCCCTAAACCTAACACTATCCTAGGCCTGATGCTAACCCTAACCCTAACACTTACACTATCCTAGGGCTGATGCTAACCCTAACGCTAACCCTAACACTATACTTGAACTGATGCTAACCCTAACCCTAACCCTCACACTATCCTAGGCCTGATGATAACCCTAACCCTAACCCTAACACTATCCTAGGGCTGATGCTAACCCTAACCCTAAACCTAACACTATCCTAGGGCGGATGCTAACCCTAACCCTAACCCTAACACTATCCTAGGGCTGATGCTAACCCTAACACTAACACTATCCTAGGGCTGATGCTAACCCTAACCCTAACCGTAACACTCTCCAAGGGCTGATGCTAACCCTAACCCTATCCCTAACACTATCCTAGGGCTGATGCTAACCCTAACCCTAACACTATCCTAGGGCTGATGCTAACCCTAACCCTAACCCTAACACTATATCTAGGGTTGATGCTAACCCTAACCCTAACACTATCCTAGGGCTGATGCTAACCCTAACCCTAACCCTAACACTATCCTAGGGCTGATGCTAACCCTAACACTAACACTATCCTAGGGCTGATGCTAACCCTAACCCTAACCCTAACACTATCCTAGGGCTGACGCTAACCCTAACCCTAACACTATCCTAGGGCTGATGCTAACCCTAACCCTAACCCTAAAACTATCCTAGGGCGGATGCTAACCCTAACCCTAACACTATCCTAGGGCTGATGCTAACCGTAACACTAACACTATCCTAGGGCTGATGCTAACCCTAACCCTAACATTATCCTATTGCTGATGCTAACCCTAACCGTAACTCTAACACTATCTTAGGGCTGAGGCTAACCCTAACCCTAACACTATCCTACGGCTGATGCTAACCCTAACCCTAACCCTAACACTATCCTAGGGGTGATGCTAACCCTAACCCTAACACTATCCTAGGCCTGATGCTAACCCTAACCCTAACCCTAACACTATCCTAGGGCTGATGCTGACCCTAACACTAACACTAACTTAGGGCTGATGCTAACCCTAACCCTAACCCTAACACTATCCTAGGGCTGATGCTAACCCTAACCCTAACACTATCCTAGGCCTGATGCTAACCCTAACCCTAACCCTAACACTATCCTAGGGCTGATGCTAACCCTAACCCTAACACTATCCTAGGGCTGATGCTAACCCTAACCCTATCCCTAACATTATCCCAGGGCTGATGCTAACCCTAACCCTAACACTATCCGAGGGCTGATGCTAACCCTAACCCTAACCCTAACACTATCCTAGGGCTGATGCTAACCCTAACCCTAACCCTAAAACTATCCTAGGACGGATGCTAACCCTAACCCTAACACTATCCTAGGGCTGATGCTAACCGTAACACTAACACTATCCTAGGGCTGATGCTAACCCTAACCCTAACATTATCCTATTGCTGATGCTAACCCTAACCGTAACTCTAACACTATCTTAGGGCTGAGGCTAACCCTAACCCTAACACTATCCTACGGCTGATGCTAACCCTAACCCTAACCCTAACACTATCCTAGGGGTGATGCTAACCCTAACCCTAACACTATCCTAGGCCTGATGCTAACCCTAACCCTAACCCTAACACTATCCTAGGGCTGATGCTGACCCTAACACTAACACTAACTTAGGGCTGATGCTAACCCTAACCCTAACCCTAACACTATCCTAGGGCTGATGCTAACCCTAACCCTAACACTATCCTAGGCCTGATGCTAACCCTAACCCTAACCCTAACACTATCCTAGGGCTGATGCTAACCCTAACCCTAACACTATCCTAGGGCTGATGCTAACCCTAACACTAACCCTAACACTATCCTAGGGCTGATGCTAACCCTAACGCTAACCCTAACACTATCCTTGAAATGATGCTAACCCTAACCCTAACCCTAACACTATCCTAGGCCTGATGATAACCCTAACCCTAACCCTAACACTATCCTAGGGTTTATGTTAACCCTAACCCTAACACTATCCTAGGGCTGATGCTAACCCTAACCCTAAACCTAACACTATCCTAGGGCGGATGCTAACCCTAACCCTAACCCTAACACTATCCTAGGGCTGATGCTAACCCTAACACTAACACTATCCTAAGGCTGATGCTAACCCTAAGCCTAACCCTAACACTCTCCAAGGGCTGATGCTAACCCTAACCCTAACCCTAACACTATCCTAGGGCTGATGCTAACCCTAACCCTAACACTATCCTAGGGCTGATGCTAACCCTAACCCTAACCCTAACACTATATCTAGGGTTGATGCTAACCCTAACCCTAACACTATCCTAGGGCTGATGCTAACCCTACCCTAACCCTAACACTATCCTAGGGCTGATGCTAACCCTAACCCTAACAATATCCTAGGGCGGATGCTAACCCTAACCCTAACCCTAACACTAACCTAGGGCTGACGCTAACCCTAATCCTAACACTATCCTAGGGCTGATGCTAACCCTAACCCTAACCCTAACACTATCCTAGGGCTGACGCTAACCCTAACACTAACACTATCCTAGGGCTGATGCTAACCCTAACCCTAACCCTAACACTATCCTAGGCCTGATGATAACCCTAACCCTATCCCTAACACTATCCTAGGGTTTATGTTAACCCTAACCCTAACAGTATCCTAGGGCTGATGCTAACCCTAACCCTAACCCTAACACTATCCTAGGGCTGATGCTAACCCTAACCCTAACTCTAACACTATCTTAGGGCTGAGGCTAACCCTAACCCTAACACTATCCTACGGATGATGCTAACCCTAACCTTAACCCTAACACTATCCTAGGGCTGATGCTAACCCTAACCCTAACACTATCCTAGGCCTGATGCTAACCCTAACCCTAACCCTAACACTATCCTAGGGCTGATGCTAACCCTAACCCTAACACTATCCTAGGGCTGATGCTAACCCTAACCCTAACCCTAACACTATCCTAGGGCTGATGCTAACCCTAACCCTAACACTATCCTAGGGCTGATGCTAA
Organism: Lemur catta; assembly: GCF_020740605.2. Taxonomy (NCBI): domain Eukaryota; kingdom Metazoa; phylum Chordata; class Mammalia; order Primates; family Lemuridae; genus Lemur; species Lemur catta. The sequence goes on from NC_059133.1 coordinate 101,584,319, forward strand.
CCCTAATCCTAACCCTAACACTATCCTAGGGCTGATGCTAACCCTAACCCTAACACTATCCTAGGCCTGATGCTAACCCTAACCCTTACCCTAACACTATCCTAGGGCTGATGCTAAACCTAACCATAACCCTAACACTATCCTAGGGCAGATGCTAACCCTAACCCTAACCCTAACACTATCCTAGGGTTTATGTTAACCCTAACCCTAACACTATCCTAGGGCTGATGATAACCCTAACCCTAACCCTAACACTCTCCAAGGGCTGATGCTAACCCTAACCCTATCCCTAACACTATCCTAGGGCCGATGCTAACACTAACCCTAACACTATACTAGGGCTGATGCTAACCCTAACCCTAACCCTAACACTATATCTAGGGTTGATGCTAACCCTAACCCTAACACTATCCTAGGGCTGATGCTAACCCTAACCCTAACCCTAACACTATCCTAGGGCTGATGCTAACCCTAACCCTAACACTATCCTAGGGCTGATGCTAACCCTAACCCTAACCCTAACACTAACCTACGGCTGACGCTAACCCTAACCCTAACACTATCCTAGGGCTGATGCTAACCCTAACCCTAACCCTAACACTATCCTAGGGCTGACCCTAACCCTAACCCTAACACTATCCTAGGGCTGATGGTAACCCTAACCCTAACCCTAACACTATCCTAGGGCTGATGATAACCCTAACCCTAACACTATCCTAGGGCTGATGCTAACCCTAACCCTAACCCTAACACTATCATAGGGCTGATGCTAACCCTAACCCTAACACTATCCTAGGGCTGATGCTAACCCTATCCCTAACCCTAACACTATCCTAGGGCTGATGCTAACCCTAACCCTAACACTATCCTAGGGCTGATGCTAACCCTAACCCTATCCCTAACATTATCCCAGGGCTGATGCTAACCCTAACCCTAACACTATCCGAGGGCTGATGCTAACCCTAACCCTAACCCTAACACTATCCTAGGGCTGATGCTAACCCTAACCCTAACCCTAACACTATCCTATGGCTGATGCTAACCCTAACCCTAACCCTAACACTATCCTAGGGCTGATGCTAACCCTAACCCTAACACTATCCTAGGGCTGATGCTAACCCTAACCCTAACCCTAACACTATCATAGGGCTGATGCTATCCCTAACCCTAACACTATCCTAGGGCTGATGCTAACCCTAACCCTATCCCTAACATTATCCCAGTGCTGATGGTAACCCTAACCCTAACACTATCCGAGGGCTGATGCTAACCCTAACCCTAACCCTAACACTATCCTAGGGCTGATGCTAACACTAACCCTAACCCTAACACTATCCTAGGGCTGATGCCATCCCTAACCCTAACCGTAACACTATCCTAGGGCGGATGCTAACCCTAACCCTAACCCTAACACTATCCTAGGGCTGATGCTAACCGTAACACTAACACTATCCTAGGGCTGATGCTAACCCTAACCCTAACCCTAACATTATCCTAGGGCTGATGCTAACCCTATCCGTAACTCTAACACTATCTTAGGGCTGAGGCTAACCCTAACCCTAACACTATCCTACGGCTGATGCTAACCCTAACCCTAACCCTAACACTATCCTAGGGCTGATGCTAACCCTAACCCTAACACTATCCTAGGCCTGATGCTAACCCTAACCCTAACCCTAACACTATCCTAGGGCTGATGCTGACCCTAACACTAACACTATCCTAGGGCTGATGCTAACCCTAACCCTAACCCTAACACTATCCTAGGGCTGATGCTAACCCTAACCCTAACACTATCCTAGGCCTGATGATAACCCTAACCCTAACCCTAACACTATCCTAGGGCTGATGCTAACCCTAACCCTAACACTATCCTAGGGCTGATGCTAACCCTAACACTAACCCTAACACTATCCTAGGGCTGATGCTAACCCTAACGCTAACCCTAACACTATCCTTTAAATGATGCTAAACCTAACCCTATCCCTAACACTATCCTAGGCCTGATGATAACCCTAACCCTAACCCTAACACTATCATAGGGTTTATGTTAAACCTAACCCTAACACTATCCTAGGGCTGATGCTAACCCTAACCCTAAACCTAACACTATCCTAGGGCTGATGCTAACCCTAACCCTAAACCTAACACTATCCTAGGGCGGATGCTAACGCTAACCCTAACCCTAACACTATCCTAGGGCTGATGCTAACCCTAACACTAACACTATCCTAAGGCTGATGCTAACCCTAAGCCTAACCCTAACACTCTCCAAGGGCTGATGCTAACCCTAACCCTAACCCTAACACTATCCTAGGGCTGATGCTAACCCTAACCCTAACACTATCCTAGGGCTGATGCTAACCCTAACCCTAACCCTAACACTATATCTAGGGTTGATGCTATCCCTAACCCTAACACTATCCTAGGGCTGATGCTAACCCTAACCCTAACCCTAACACTATCCTAGGGCTGATGATAACCCTAACCCTAACACTATCCTAGGGCTGATGCTAACCCTAACCCTAACCCTAACACTAACCTAGGGCTGACGCTAACCCTAACCCTAACACTATCCTAGGGCTGATGCTAACCCTAACACTAACCCTAACACTATCCTAGGGCTGATGCTAACCCTAACGCTAACCCTAACACTATCCTTGAAATGATGCTAAACCTAACCCTAACCCTAACACTATCCTAGGCCTGATGATAACCCTAACCCTAACCCTAACACTATCCTAGGGTTTATGTTAACCCTAATCCTAACACTATCCTAGGGCTGATGCTAACCCTAACCCTAAACCTAACACTATCCTAGGGCGGATGCTAACCCTAACCCTAACCCTAACACTATCCTAGGGCTGATGCTAACCCTAACACTAACACTATCCTAAGGCTGATGCTAACCCTAAGCCTAACCCTAACACTCTCCAAGGGCTGATGCTAACCCTAACCCTAACCCTAACACTATCCTAGGGCTGATGCTAACCCTAACCCTAACACTATCCTAGGGCTGATGCTAACCCTAACCCTAACCCTAACACTATATCTAGGGTTGATGCTAACCCTAACCCTAACACTATCCTAGGGCTGATGATAACCCTACCCTAACCCTAACACTATCCTAGGGCTGATGCTAACCCTAACCCTAACAATATCCTAGGGCGGATGCTAACCCTAACCCTAACCCTAACACTAACCTAGGGCTGACGCTAACCCTAATCCTAACACTATCCTAGGGCTGATGCTAACCCTAACCCTAACACTAACACTATCCTAGGGCTGACGCTAACCCTAACACTAACACTATCCTAGGGCTGATGCTAACCCTAACCCTAACCCTAACACTATCCTAGGCCTGATGATAACCCTAACCCTATCCCTAACACTATCCTAGGGTTTATGTTAACCCTAACCCTAACAGTATCCTAGGGCTGATGCTAACCCTAACCCTAACCCTAACACTATCCTAGGGCTGATGCTAACCCTAACCCTAACTCTAACACTATCTTAGGGCTGAGGCTAACCCTAACCCTAACACTATCCTAGGGTTTATGTTAACCCTAACCCTAACACTATCCTAGGGCTGATGCTAACCCTAACCCTAACCCTAACACTCTCCAAGGGCTGATGCTAACCCTAACCCTATCCCTAACACTATCCTAGGGCCGATGCTAACACTAACCCTAACACTATCCTAGGGCTGATGCTAACCCTAACCCTAACCCTAACACTATATCTAGGGTTGATGCTAACCCTAACCCTAACACTATCCTAGGGCTGATGCTAACCCTAACCCTAACCCTAACACTATCCTAGGGCTGATGCTAACCCTAACCCTAACACTATCCTAGGGCTGATGCTAACCCTAACCCTAACCCTAACACTAACCTAGGGCTGACGCTAACCCTAACCCTAACACTATCCTAGGGCTGATGCTAACCCTAACCCTAACCCTAACACTATCCTAGGGCTGACCCTAACCCTAACCCTAACACTATCCTAGGGCTGATGGTAACCCTAACCCTAACCCTAACACTATCCTAGGGCTGATGATAACCCTAACCCTAACACTATCCTAGGGCTGATGCTAACCCTAACCCTAACCCTAACACTATCATAGGGCTGATGCTAACCCTAACCCTAACACTATCCTAGGGCTGATGCTAACCCTATCCCTAACCCTAACACTATCCAAGGGCTGATGCTAACCCTAACCCTAACACTATCCTAGGGCTGATGCTAACCCTAACCCTATCCCTAACATTATCCCAGGGCTGATGCTAACCCTAACCCTAACACTATCCGAGGGCTGATGCTAACCCTAACCCTAACCCTAACACTATCCTAGGGCTGATGCTAACCCTAACCCTAACCCTAACACTATCCTATGGCTGATGCTAACCCTAACCCTAACCCTAACACTATCCTAGGGCTGATGCTAACCCTAACCCTAACACTATCCTAGGGCTGATGCTAACCCTAACCCTAACCCTAACACTATCATAGGGCTGATGCTATCCCTAACCCTAACACTATCCTAGGGCTGATGCTAACCCTAACCCTATCCCTAACATTATCCCAGTGCTGATGGTAACCCTAACCCTAACACTATCCGAGGGCTGATGCTAACCCTAACCCTAACCCTAACACTATCCTAGGGCTGATGCTAACACTAACCCTAACCCTAACACTATCCTAGGGCTGATGCCATCCCTAACCCTAACCCTAACACTATCCTAGGGCGGATGCTAACCCTAACCCTAACCCTAACACTATCCTAGGGCTGATGCTAACCGTAACACTAACACTATCCTAGGGCTGATGCTAACCCTAACCCTAACCCTAACATTATCCTAGGGCTGATGCTAACCCTATCCGTAACTCTAACACTATCTTAGGGCTGAGGCTAACCCTAACCCTAACACTATCCTACGGCTGATGCTAACCCTAACCCTAACCCTAACACTATCCTAGGGCTGATGCTAACCCTAACCCTAACACTATCCTAGGCCTGATGCTAACCCTAACCCTAACCCTAACACTATCCTAGGGCTGATGCTGACCCTAACACTAACACTATCCTAGGGCTGATGCTAACCCTAACCCTAACACTAACACTATCCTAGGGCTGATGCTAACCCTAACCCTAACACTATCCTAGGCCTGATGATAACCCTAACCCTAACCCTAACACTATCCTAGGGCTGATGCTAACCCTAACCCTAACACTATCCTAGGGCTGATGCTAACCCTAACACTAACCCTAACACTATCCTAGGGCTGATGGTAACCCTAACGCTAACCCTAACACTATCCTTTAAATGATGCTAAACCTAACCATATCCCTAACACTATCCTAGGCCTGATGATAACCCTAACCCTAACCCTAACACTATCCTAGGGTTTATGTTAACCCTAACCCTAACACTATCCTAGGGCTGATGCTAACCCTAACCCTAAACCTAACACTATCCTAGGGCTGATGCTAACCCTAACCCTAAACCTAACACTATCCTAGGGCGGATGCTAACGCTAACCCTAACCCTAACACTATCCTAGGGCTGATGCTAACCCTAACACTAACACTATCCTAAGGCTGATGCTAACCCTAAGCCTAACCCTAACACTATCCTAGGGCTGATGCTAACCCTAACCCTAACCCTAACACTATCCTAGGGCTGATGATAACCCTAACCCTAACACTATCCTAGGGCTGATGCTAACCCTAACCCTAACCCTAACACTAACCTAGGGCTGACGCTAACCCTAACCCTAACACTATCCTAGGGCTGATGCTAACCCTAACCCTAACACTATCCTAGGGCTGACGCTAACCCTAACACTAACACTCTCCTAGGGCTGATGCTAACCCTAACCCTAACCCTAACACTATCCTAGGCCTGATGATAACCCTAACCCTATCCCTAACACTATCCTAGGGTTTATGTTAACCCTAACCCTAACAGTATCCTAGGGCTGATGCTAACCCTAACCCTAACCCTAACACTATCCTAGGGCTGATGCTAACCCTAACGCTAACACTATGCTAGGGCTGATGCGAACCCTAACCCTAACCCTAACACTATCCTAGGGCTGATGCTAACCCTAACCCTAACTCTAACACTATCTTAGGGCTGAGGCTAACCCTAACCCTAACACTATCCTACGGCTGATGCTAACCCTAACCTTAACCCTAACACTATCCTAGGGCTGATGCTAACCCTAACCCTAACACTATCCTAGGCCTGATGCTAACCCTAACCCTAACCCTAACACTATCCTAGGGCTGATGCTAACCCTAACCCTAACACTATCCTAGGGCTGATGCTAACCCTAACCCTAACCCTAACACTATCCTAGGGCTGATGCTAACCCTAACCCTAACACTATCCTAGGCCTGATGATAACCCTAACCCTAACCCTAACACTATCCTAGGGCTGATGCTAACCCTAACCCGAACACTATCCTAGGGCTGATGCTAAACCTAACCCTAACCCTAACACTATCCTAGGGCTGATGCTAACCCTAACCCTAACACTATCCTAGGCCTCATGCTAACCCTAACCCTTACCCTAACACTATCCTAGGGCTGATGCTAAACCTAACCATAACCCTAACACTATCCTAGGGCTGATGCTAACCCTAACCCTAACCCTAACACTATCCTAGGGCTGATGCTAACCCTAACCCTAACACTATCCTAGGCCTGATGCTAACCCTAACCCTAACCCTAACACTATCCTTGGGCTGATGCTAACCCTAACCGTAACACTATCCTGGGCCTGATGCTAACCCTAACCCTAACCCTAACACTATCCCAGGGATGATGCTAACCCTAACCCTAACACTATCCTTGGGCTGATGCTAACCCTACCCCTACCCCTAACACTATCCTAGGGCAGATGCTAACCCTAACGCTAACCCTAACACTATCCTTGAACTGATGCTAACCCTAACCCTAACCCTAACACTATCCTAGGCCTGATGATAACCCTAACCCTAACCCTAACACTATCCTAGTGTTTATGTTAACCCTAACCCTAGCACTATCCTAGGGCTGATGCTAACCCTAACCCTAACGCTAACACTATCCTAGGGCGGATGCTAACCCTAACCCTAACCCTAACACTATCCTAGGGCTGATGGTAACCGTAACACTAACACTATGCTAGGGCTGATGCTAACCCTAACCCTAACCCTAACATTATCCTAGGGCTGATGCTAACCCTAACCCTAACTCTAACACTATCTTAGGGCTGAGGCTAACCCTAACCCTAACACTATCCTACGGCTGATGCTAACCCTAACCCTAACCCTAACACTATCCTAGGGCTGATGCTAACCCTAACCCTAACACTATCCTAGGCCTGATGCTAACCCTAACCCTAACCCTAACACTATCCTAGGGCTGATGCGAACCCTAACCCTAACACTATCCTAGGGCTGATGCTAACCCTAACCCTAACCCTAACACTATCCTAGGGCTGATGCTAACCCTAACTCTAACACTATCCTAGGCCTGATGATAACCCTAACCCTAACCCTAACACTATCCTAGGGCTGATGCTAACCCTAACCCTAACACTATCCTAGGGCTGATGCTAACCCTATCCTTAACCCTAACACTATCCTAGGGCTGATGCTAACCTTAACGCTAACCATAACACTATACTTGAACTGATGCTAACCCTAACCATAACCCTAACACTATCCTAGGCCTGATGATAACCCTAACCCTAAACCTAACACTATCCTAGGGTTTATGTTAACCCTAACCCTAACACTATCCTAGGGCTGATGCTAACCCTAACCCTAACACTATCCTAGGCCTGATGATAACCCTAACCCTAACCCTAACACTATCCTAGGGCTGATGCTAACCCTAACCCTAACACTATCCTAGGGCTGATGCTAACCCTAACACTAACCCTAACACTATCCTAGGGCTGATGCTAACCCTAACGCTAACCCTAACACTATCCTTGAAATGATGCTAAACCTAACCCTAACCCTAACACTATCCTAGGCCTGATGATAACCCTAACCCTAACCCTAACACTATCCTAGGGTTTATGTTAACCCTAATCCTAACACTATCCTAGGGCTGATGCTAACCCTAACCCTAAACCTAACACTATCCTAGGGCGGATGCTAACCCTAACCCTAACCCTAACACTATCCTAGGGCTGATGCTAACCCTAACACTAACACTATCCTAAGGCTGATGCTAACCCTAAGCCTAACCCTAACACTCTCCAAGGGCTGATGCTAACCCTAACCCTAACCCTAACACTATCCTAGGGCTGATGCTAACCCTAACCCTAACACTATCCTAGGGCTGATGCTAACCCTAACCCTAACCCTAACACTATATCTAGGGTTGATGCTATCCCTAACCCTAACACTATCCTAGGGCTGATGCTAACCCTAACCCTAACCCTAACACTATCCTAGGGCTGATGATAACCCTAACCCTAACACTATCCTAGGGCTGATGCTAACCCTAACCCTAACCCTAACACTAAACTAGGGCTGACGCTAACCCTAACCCTAACACTATCCTAGGGCTGATGCTAACCCTAACCCTAACACTATCCTAGGGCTGACGCTAACCCTAACACTAACACTCTCCTAGGGCTGATGCTAACCCTAACCCTAACCCTAACACTATCCTAGGCCTGATGATAACCCTAACCCTATCCCTAACACTATCCTAGGGTTTATGTTAACCCTAACCCTAACAGTATCCTAGGGCTGAGGCTAACCCTAACCCTAACCCTAACACTATCCTAGGGCTGATGCTAACCCTAACGCTAACACTATGCTAGGGCTGATGCGAACCCTAACCCTAACCCTAACACTATCCTAGGGCTGATGCTAACCCTAACCCTAACTCTAACACTATCTTAGGGCTGAGGCTAACCCTAACCCTAACACTATCCTACGGCTGATGCTAACCCTAACCTTAACCCTAACACTATCCTTGGGCTGATGCTAACCCTAACCCTAACACTATCCTAGGCCTGATGCTAACCCTAACCCTAACCCTAACACTATCCTAGGGCTGATGCTAACCCTAACCCTAACACTATCCTAGGGCTGATGCTAACCCTAACCCTAACCCTAACACTATCCTAGGGCTGATGCTAACCCTAACCCTAACACTATCCTAGGCCTGATGATAACCCTAACCCTAACCCTAACACTATCCTAGGGCTGATGCTAACCCTAACCCTAACACTATCCTAGGGCTGATGCTAACCCTAACCCTAACCCTAACACTATCCTAGGGCTGATGCTAACCCTAACCCTAACACTATCCTAGGCCTGATGCTAACCCTAACCCTTACCCTAACACTATCCTAGGGCTGATGCTAAACCTAACCATAACCCTAACACTATCCTAGGGCTGATGCTAACCCTAACCCTAACCCTAACACTATCCTAGGGCTGATGCTAACCCTAACCCTAACACTATCCTAGGCCTGATGCTAACCCTAACCCTAACCCTAACATTATCCTAGGGCTGATGCTAACCCTATCCGTAACTCTAACACTATCTTAGGGCTGAGGCTAACCCTAACCCTAACACTATCCTACGGCTGATGCTAACCCTAACCCTAACCCTAACACTATCCTAGGGCTGATGCTAACCCTAACCCTAACACTATCCTAGGCCTGATGCTAACCCTAACCCTAACCCTAACACTATCCTAGGGCTGATGCTGACCCTAACACTAACACTATCCTAGGGCTGATGCTAACCCTAACCCTAACACTAACACTATCCTAGGGCTGATGCTAACCCTAACCCTAACACTATCCTAGGCCTGATGATAACCCTAACCCTAACCCTAACACTATCCTAGGGCTGATGCTAACCCTAACCCTAACACTATCCTAGGGCTGATGCTAACCCTAACACTAACCCTAACACTATCCTAGGGCTGATGGTAACCCTAACGCTAACCCTAACACTATCCTTTAAATGATGCTAAACCTAACCATATCCCTAACACTATCCTAGGCCTGATGATAACCCTAACCCTAACCCTAACACTATCCTAGGGTTTATGTTAACCCTAACCCTAACACTATCCTAGGGCTGATGCTAACCCTAACCCTAAACCTAACACTATCCTAGGGCTGATGCTAACCCTAACCCTAAACCTAACACTATCCTAGGGCGGATGCTAACGCTAACCCTAACCCTAACACTATCCTAGGGCTGATGCTAACCCTAACACTAACACTATCCTAAGGCTGATGCTAACCCTAAGCCTAACCCTAACACTATCCTAGGGCTGATGCTAACCCTAACCCTAACCCTAACACTATCCTAGGGCTGATGATAACCCTAACCCTAACACTATCCTAGGGCTGATGCTAACCCTAACCCTAACCCTAACACTAACCTAGGGCTGACGCTAACCCTAACCCTAACACTATCCTAGGGCTGATGCTAACCCTAACCCTAACACTATCCTAGGGCTGACGCTAACCCTAACACTAACACTCTCCTAGGGCTGATGCTAACCCTAACCCTAACCCTAACACTATCCTAGGCCTGATGATAACCCTAACCCTATCCCTAACACTATCCTAGGGTTTATGTTAACCCTAACCCTAACAGTATCCTAGGGCTGATGCTAACCCTAACCCTAACCCTAACACTATCCTAGGGCTGATGCTAACCCTAACGCTAACACTATGCTAGGGCTGATGCGAACCCTAACCCTAACCCTAACACTATCCTAGGGCTGATGCTAACCCTAACCCTAACTCTAACACTATCTTAGGGCTGAGGCTAACCCTAACCCTAACACTATCCTACGGCTGATGCTAACCCTAACCTTAACCCTAACACTATCCTAGGGCTGATGCTAACCCTAACCCTAACACTATCCTAGGCCTGATGCTAACCCTAACCCTAACCCTAACACTATCCTAGGGCTGATGCTAACCCTAACCCTAACACTATCCTAGGGCTGATGCTAACCCTAACCCTAACCCTAACACTATCCTAGGGCTGATGCTAACCCTAACCCTAACACTATCCTAGGCCTGATGATAACCCTAACCCTAACCCTAACACTATCCTAGGGCTGATGCTAACCCTAACCCGAACACTATCCTAGGGCTGATGCTAAACCTAACCCTAACCCTAACACTATCCTAGGGCTGATGCTAACCCTAACCCTAACACTATCCTAGGCCTCATGCTAACCCTAACCCTTACCCTAACACTATCCTAGGGCTGATGCTAAACCTAACCATAACCCTAACACTATCCTAGGGCTGATGCTAACCCTAACCCTAACCCTAACACTATCCTAGGGCTGATGCTAACCCTAACCCTAACACTATCCTAGGCCTGATGCTAACCCTAACCCTAACCCTAACACTATCCTTGGGCTGATGCTAACCCTAACCGTAACACTATCCTGGGCCTGATGCTAACCCTAACCCTAACCCTAACACTATCCCAGGGATGATGCTAACCCTAACCCTAACACTATCCTTGGGCTGATGCTAACCCTACCCCTACCCCTAACACTATCCTAGGGCAGATGCTAACCCTAACGCTAACCCTAACACTATCCTTGAACTGATGCTAACCCTAACCCTAACCCTAACACTATCCTAGGCCTGATGATAACCCTAACCCTAACCCTAACACTATCCTAGTGTTTATGTTAACCCTAACCCTAGCACTATCCTAGGGCTGATGCTAACCCTAACCCTAACGCTAACACTATCCTAGGGCGGATGCTAACCCTAACCCTAACCCTAACACTATCCTAGGGCTGATGGTAACCGTAACACTAACACTATGCTAGGGCTGATGCTAACCCTAACCCTAACCCTAACATTATCCTAGGGCTGATGCTAACCCTAACCCTAACTCTAACACTATCTTAGGGCTGAGGCTAACCCTAACCCTAACACTATCCTACGGCTGATGCTAACCCTAACCCTAACCCTAACACTATCCTAGGGCTGATGCTAACCCTAACCCTAACACTATCCTAGGCCTGATGCTAACCCTAACCCTAACCCTAACACTATCCTAGGGCTGATGCGAACCCTAACCCTAACACTATCCTAGGGCTGATGCTAACCCTAACCCTAACCCTAACACTATCCTAGGGCTGATGCTAACCCTAACTCTAACACTATCCTAGGCCTGATGATAACCCTAACCCTAACCCTAACACTATCCTAGGGCTGATGCTAACCCTAACCCTAACACTATCCTAGGGCTGATGCTAACCCTATCCTTAACCCTAACACTATCCTAGGGCTGATGCTAACCTTAACGCTAACCATAACACTATACTTGAACTGATGCTAACCCTAACCATAACCCTAACACTATCCTAGGCCTGATGATAACCCTAACCCTAAACCTAACACTATCCTAGGGTTTATGTTAACCCTAACCCTAACACTATCCTAGGGCTGATGCTAACCCTAACCCTAACACTATCCTAGGCCTGATGATAACCCTAACCCTAACCCTAACACTATCCTAGGGCTGATGCTAACCCTAACCCTAACACTATCCTAGGGCTGATGCTAACCCTAACACTAACCCTAACACTATCCTAGGGCTGATGCTAACCCTAACGCTAACCCTAACACTATCCTTGAAATGATGCTAAACCTAACCCTAACCCTAACACTATCCTAGGCCTGATGATAACCCTAACCCTAACCCTAACACTATCCTAGGGTTTATGTTAACCCTAATCCTAACACTATCCTAGGGCTGATGCTAACCCTAACCCTAAACCTAACACTATCCTAGGGCGGATGCTAACCCTAACCCTAACCCTAACACTATCCTAGGGCTGATGCTAACCCTAACACTAACACTATCCTAAGGCTGATGCTAACCCTAAGCCTAACCCTAACACTCTCCAAGGGCTGATGCTAACCCTAACCCTAACCCTAACACTATCCTAGGGCTGATGCTAACCCTAACCCTAACACTATCCTAGGGCTGATGCTAACCCTAACCCTAACCCTAACACTATATCTAGGGTTGATGCTATCCCTAACCCTAACACTATCCTAGGGCTGATGCTAACCCTAACCCTAACCCTAACACTATCCTAGGGCTGATGATAACCCTAACCCTAACACTATCCTAGGGCTGATGCTAACCCTAACCCTAACCCTAACACTAAACTAGGGCTGACGCTAACCCTAACCCTAACACTATCCTAGGGCTGATGCTAACCCTAACCCTAACACTATCCTAGGGCTGACGCTAACCCTAACACTAACACTCTCCTAGGGCTGATGCTAACCCTAACCCTAACCCTAACACTATCCTAGGCCTGATGATAACCCTAACCCTATCCCTAACACTATCCTAGGGTTTATGTTAACCCTAACCCTAACAGTATCCTAGGGCTGAGGCTAACCCTAACCCTAACCCTAACACTATCCTAGGGCTGATGCTAACCCTAACGCTAACACTATGCTAGGGCTGATGCGAACCCTAACCCTAACCCTAACACTATCCTAGGGCTGATGCTAACCCTAACCCTAACTCTAACACTATCTTAGGGCTGAGGCTAACCCTAACCCTAACACTATCCTACGGCTGATGCTAACCCTAACCTTAACCCTAACACTATCCTTGGGCTGATGCTAACCCTAACCCTAACACTATCCTAGGCCTGATGCTAACCCTAACCCTAACCCTAACACTATCCTAGGGCTGATGCTAACCCTAACCCTAACACTATCCTAGGGCTGATGCTAACCCTAACCCTAACCCTAACACTATCCTAGGGCTGATGCTAACCCTAACCCTAACACTATCCTAGGCCTGATGATAACCCTAACCCTAACCCTAACACTATCCTAGGGCTGATGCTAACCCTAACCCTAACACTATCCTAGGGCTGATGCTAACCCTAACCCTAACCCTAACACTATCCTAGGGCTGATGCTAACCCTAACCCTAACACTATCCTAGGCCTGATGCTAACCCTAACCCTTACCCTAACACTATCCTAGGGCTGATGCTAAACCTAACCATAACCCTAACACTATCCTAGGGCTGATGCTAACCCTAACCCTAACCCTAACACTATCCTAGGGCTGATGCTAACCCTAACCCTAACACTATCCTAGGCCTGATGCTAACCCTAACCCTAACACTATCCTAGGGCTGATGCTAACCCTAACCCTAACCCTAACACTATCCTAGGAGTGATGCTAACCCTATCCCTAACCCTAACACTCTCCTAGGGCTGAGGCAAACCCTAACCCTAACACTATCCTAGGTCTGATGCTAACCCTAACCCTAACCCAAACACTATCCTAGGGTTGATGCTAACCCTAACCCTAACACTATCCTAGGGCTGATGCTAACCCTAACCCTAACCCTAACACTATCCTTGGGCTGATGCTAACCCTAACCGTAACACTATCCTGGGCCTGATGCTAACCCTAACCCTAACCCTAACACTATCGCAGGGATGATGCTAACCCTAACCCTAACACTATCCTTGGGCTGATGCTAACCCTACCCCTACCCCTAACACTATCCTAGGGCCGATGCTAACCCTAACGCTAACCCTAACACTATCCTTGAACTGATGCTAACCCTAACCCTAACCCTAACACTATCCTAGGCCTGATGATAACCCTAACCCTAACCCTAACACTATCCTAGTGTTTATGTTAACCCTAACCCTAACACTATCCTAGGGCTGATGCTAACCCTAACCCTAACTCTAACACTATCTTAGGGCTGAGGCTAACCCTAACCCTAACACTATCCTAGGGTTTATGTTAACCCTAACCCTAACACTATCCTAGGGCTGATGCTAACCCTAACCCTAACCCTAACACTCTCCAAGGGCTGATGTTAACCCTAACCCTATCCCTAACACTATCCTAGGGCCGATGCTAACACTAACCCTAACACTATCCTAGGGCTGATGCTAACCCTAACCCTAACCCTAACACTATATCTAGGGTTGATGCTAACCCTAACCCTAACACTATCCTAGGGCTGATGCTAACCCTAACCCTAACCCTAACACTATCCTAGGGCTGATGCTAACCCTAACCCTAACACTATCCTAGGGCTGATGCTAACCCTAACCCTAACCCTAACACTAACCTAGGGCTGACGCTAACCCTAACCCTAACACTATCCTAGGGCTGATGCTAACCCTAACCCTAACCCTAACACTATCCTAGGGCTGACCCTAACCCTAACCCTAACACTATCCTAGGGCTGATGGTAACCCTAACCCTAACCCTAACACTATCCTAGGGCTGATGATAACCCTAACCCTAACACTATCCTAGGGCTGATGCTAACCCTAACCCTAACCCTAACACTATCATAGGGCTGATGCTAACCCTAACCCTAACACTATCCTAGGGCTGATGCTAACCCTATCCCTAACCCTAACACTATCCTAGGGCTGATGCTAACCCTAACCCTAACACTATCCTAGGGCTGATGGTAACCCTAACCCTAACCCTAACACTATCCTAGGGCTGATGCTAACCCTAACCCTAACACTATCCGAGGGCTGATGCTAACCCTAACCCTAACCCTAACACTATCCTAGGGCTGATGCTAACCCTAACCCTAACCCTAACACTATCCTATGGCTGATGCTAACCCTAACCCTAACCCTAACACTATCCTAGGGCTGATGCTAACCCTAACCCTAACACTATCCTAGGGCTGATGCTAACCCTAACCCTAACCCTAACACTATCATAGGGCTGATGCTATCCCTAACCCTAACACTATCCTAGGGCTGATGCTAACCCTAACCCTATCCCTAACATTATCCCAGTGCTGATGGTAACCCTAACCCTAACACTATCCGAGGGCTGATGCTAACCCTAACCCTAACCCTAACACTATCCTAGGGCTGATGCTAACACTAACCCTAACCCTAACACTATCCTAGGGCTGATGCCATCCCTAACCCTAACCCTAACACTATCCTAGGGCGGATGCTAACCCTAACCCTAACCCTAACACTATCCTAGGGCTGATGCTAACCGTAACACTAACACTATCCTAGGGCTGATGCTAACCCTAACCCTAACCCTAACATTATCCTAGGGCTGATGCTAACCCTATCCGTAACTCTAACACTATCTTAGGGCTGAGGCTAACCCTAACCCTAACACTATCCTACGGCTGATGCTAACCCTAACCCTAACCCTAACACTATCCTAGGGCTGATGCTAACCCTAACCCTAACACTATCCTAGGCCTGATGCTAACCCTAACCCTAACCCTAACACTATCCTAGGGCTGATGCTGACCCTAACACTAACACTATCCTAATGCTGATGCTAACCCTAACCCTAACCCTAACACTATCCTAGGGCTGATGCTAACCCTAACCCTAACACTATCCTAGGCCTGATGATAACCCTAACCCTAACCCTAACACTATCCTAGGGCTGATGCTAACCCTAACCCTAACACTATCCTAGGGCTGATGCTAACCCTAACACTAACCCTAACATTATCCTAGGGCTGATGCTAACCCTAACGCTAACCCTAACACTATCCTTTAAATGATGCTAAACCTAACCCTATCCCTAACACTATCCTAGGCCTGATGATAACCCTAACCCTAACCCTAACACTATCCTAGGGTTTATGTTAACCCTAACCCTAACACTATCCTAGGGCTGATGCTAACCCTAACCCTAAACCTAACACTATCCTAGGGCTGATGCTAACCCTAACCCTAAACCTAACACTATCCTAGGGCGGATGCTAACGCTAACCCTAACCCTAACACTATCCTAGGGCTGATGCTAACCCTAACACTAACACTATCCTAAGGCTGATGCTAACCCTAAGCCTAACCCTAACACTCTCCAAGGGCTGATGCTAACCCTAACCCTAACCCTAACACTATCCTAGGGCTGATGCTAACCCTAACCCTAACACTATCCTAGGGCTGATGCTAACCCTAACCCTAACCCTAACACTATATCTAGGGTTGATGCTATCCCTAACCCTAACACTATCCTAGGGCTGATGCTAACCCTAACCCTAACCCTAACACTATCCTAGGGCTGATGATAACCCTAACCCTAACACTATCCTAGGGCTGATGCTAACCCTAACCCTAACCCTAACACTAACCTAGGGCTGACGCTAACCCTAACCCTAACACTATCCTAGGGCTGATGCTAACCCTAACCCTAACACTATCCTAGGGCTGACGCTAACCCTAACACTAACACTCTCCTAGGGCTGATGCTAACCCTAACCCTAACCCTAACACTATCCTAGGCCTGATGATAACCCTAACCCTATCCCTAACACTATCCTAGGGTTTATGTTAACCCTAACCCTAACAGTATCCTAGGGCTGATGCTAACCCTAACCCTAACCCTAACACTATCCTAGGGCTGATGCTAACCCTAACGCTAACACTATGCTAGGGCTGATGCGAACCCTAACCCTAACCCTAACACTATCCTAGGGCTGATGCTAACCCTAACCCTAACTCTAACACTATCTTAGGGCTGAGGCTAACCCTAACCCTAACACTATCCTACGGCTGATGCTAACCCTAACCTTAACCCTAACACTATCCTAGGGCTGATGCTAACCCTAACCCTAACACTATCCTAGGCCTGATGCTAACCCTAACCCTAACCCTAACACTATCCTAGGGCTGATGCTAACCCTAACCCTAACACTATCCTAGGGCTGATGCTAACCCTAACCCTAACCCTAACACTATCCTAGGGCTGATGCTAACCCTAACCCTAACACTATCCTAGGCCTGATGATAACCCTAACCCTAACCCTAACACTATCCTAGGGCTGATGCTAACCCTAACCCGAACACTATCCTAGGGCTGATGCTAAACCTAACCCTAACCCTAACACTATCCTAGGGCTGATGCTAACCCTAACCCTAACACTATCCTAGGCCTGATGCTAACCCTAACCCTTACCCTAACACTATCCTAGGGCTGATGCTAAACCTAACCATAACCCTAACACTATCCTAGGGCTGATGCTAACCCTAACCCTAACCCTAACACTATCCTAGGGCTGATGCTAACCCTAACCCTAACACTATCCTAGGCCTGATGCTAACCCTAACCCTAACCCTAACACTATCCTTGGGCTGATGCTAACCCTAACCGTAACACTATCCTGGGCCTGATGCTAACCCTAACCCTAACCCTAACACTATCCCAGGGATGATGCTAACCCTAACCCTAACACTATCCTTGGGCTGATGCTAACCCTACCCCTACCCCTAACACTATCCTAGGGCAGATGCTAACCCTAACGCTAACCCTAACACTATCCTTGAACTGATGCTAACCCTAACCCTCACCCTAACACTATCCTAGGCCTGATGATAACCCTAACCCTAACCCTAACACTATCCTAGTGTTTATGTTAACCCTAACCCTAGCACTATCCTAGGGCTGATGCTAACCCTAACCCTAACGCTAACACTATCCTAGGGCGGATGCTAACCCTAACCCTAACCCTAACACTATCCTAGGGCTGATGGTAACCGTAACACTAACACTATGCTAGGGCTGATGGTAACCCTAACCCTAACCCTAACATTATCCTAGGGCTGATGCTAACCCTAACCCTAACTCTAACACTATCTTAGGGCTGAGGCTAACCCTAACCCTAACACTATCCTACGGCTGATGCTAACCCTAACCCTAACCCTAACACTATCCTAGGGCTGATGCTAACCCTAACCCTAACACTATCCTAGGCCTGATGCTAACCCTAACCCTAACCCTAACACTATCCTAGGGCTGATGCGAACCCTAACCCTAACACTATCCTAGGGCTGATGCTAACCCTAACCCTAACCCTAACACTATCCTAGGGCTGATGCTAACCCTAACTCTAACACTATCCTAGGCCTGATGATAACCCTAACCCTAACCCTAACACTATCCTAGGGCTGATGCTAACCCTAACCCTAACACTATCCTAGGGCTGATGCTAACCCTATCCTTAACCCTAACACTATCCTAGGGCTGATGCTAACCTTAACGCTAACCATAACACTATACTTGAACTGATGCTAACCCTAACCATAACCCTAACACTATCCTAGGCCTGATGATAACCCTAACCCTAAACCTAACACTATCCTAGGGTTTATGTTAACCCTAACCCTAACACTATCCTAGGGCTGATGCTAACCCTAACCCTAACACTATCCTAGGCCTGATGATAACCCTAACCCTAACCCTAACACTATCCTAGGGCTGATGCTAACCCTAACCCTAACACTATCCTAGGGCTGATACTAACCCTAACACTAACCCTAACACTATCCTAGGGCTGATGCTAACCCTAACGCTAACCCTAACACTATCCTTGAAATGATGCTAAACCTAACCCTAACCCTAACACTATCCTAGGCCTGATGATAACCCTAACCCTAACCCTAACACTATCCTAGGGTTTATGTTAACCCTAATCCTAACACTATCCTAGGGCTGATGCTAACCCTAACCCTAAACCTAACACTATCCTAGGGCGGATGCTAACCCTAACCCTAACCCTAACACTATCCTAGGGCTGATGCTAACCCTAACACTAACACTATCCTAAGGCTGATGCTAACCCTAAGCCTAACCCTAACACTCTCCAAGGGCTGATGCTAACCCTAACCCTAACCCTAACACTATCCTAGGGCTGATGCTAACCCTAACCCTAACACTATCCTAGGGCTGATGCTAACCCTAACCCTAACCCTAACACTATATCTAGGGTTGATGCTATCCCTAACCCTAACACTATCCTAGGGCTGATGCTAACCCTAACCCTAACCCTAACACTATCCTAGGGCTGATGATAACCCTAACCCTAACACTATCCTAGGGCTGATGCTAACCCTAACCCTAACCCTAACACTAACCTAGGGCTGACGCTAACCCTAACCCTAACACTATCCTAGGGCTGATGCTAACCCTAACCCTAACACTATCCTAGGGCTGACGCTAACCCTAACACTAACACTCTCCTAGGGCTGATGCTAACCCTAACCCTAACCCTAACACTATCCTAGGCCTGATGATAACCCTAACCCTATCCCTAACACTATCCTAGGGTTTATGTTAACCCTAACCCTAACAGTATCCTAGGGCTGAGGCTAACCCTAACCCTAACCCTAACACTATCCTAGGGCTGATGCTAACCCTAACGCTAACACTATGCTAGGGCTGATGCGAACCCTAACCCTAACCCTAACACTATCCTAGGGCTGATGCTAACCCTAACCCTAACTCTAACACTATCTTAGGGCTGAGGCTAACCCAAACCCTAACACTATCCTACGGCTGATGCTAACCCTAACCTTAACCCTAACACTATCCTTGGGCTGATGCTAACCCTAACCCTAACACTATCCTAGGCCTGATGCTAACCCTAACCCTAACCCTAACACTATCCTAGGGCTGATGCTAACCCTAACCCTAACACTATCCTAGGGCTGATGCTAACCCTAACCCTAACCCTAACACTATCCTAGGGCTGATGCTAACCCTAACCCTAACACTATCCTAGGCCTGATGATAACCCTAACCCTAACCCTAACACTATCCTAGGGCTGATGCTAACCCTAACCCTAACACTATCCTAGGGCTGATGCTAACCCTAACCCTAACCCTAACACTATCCTAGGGCTGATGCTAACCCTAACCCTAACACTATCCTAGGCCTGATGCTAACCCTAACCCTTACCCTAACACTATCCTAGGGCTGATGCTAAACCTAACCATAACCCTAACACTATCCTAGGGCTGATGCTAACCCTAACCCTAACCCTAACACTATCCTAGGGCTGATGCTAACCCTAACCCTAACACTATCCTAGGCCTGATGCTAACCCTAACCCTAACACTATCCTAGGGCTGATGCTAACCCTAACCCTAACCCTAACACTATCCTAGGAGTGATGCTAACCCTATCCCTAACCCTAACACTCTCCTAGGGCTGAGGCTAACCCTAACCCTAACACTATCCTAGGTCTGATGCTAACCCTAACCCTAACCCAAACACTATCCTAGGGTTGATGCTAACCCTAACCCTAACACTATCCTAGGGCTGATGCTAACCCTAACCCTAACCCTAACACTATCCTTGGGCTGATGCTAACCCTAACCGTAACACTATCCTGGGCCTGATGCTAACCCTAACCCTAACCCTAACACTATCCCAGGGATGATGCTAACCCTAACCCTAACACTATCCTTGGGCTGATGCTAACCCTACCCCTACCCCTAACACTATCCTAGGGCCGATGCTAACCCTAACGCTAACCCTAACACTATCCTTGAACTGATGCTAACCCTAACCCTAACCCTAACACTATCCTAGGCCTGATGATAACCCTAACCCTAACCCTAACACTATCCTAGTGTTTATGTTAACCCTAACCCTAACACTATCCTAGGGCTGATGCTAACCCTAACCCTAACGCTAACACTATCCTAGGGCGGATGCTAACCCTAACCCTAACCCTAACACTATCCTAGGGCTGATGGTAACCGTAACACTAACACTATGCTAGGGCTGATGCTAACCCTAACCCTAACCCTAACATTATCCTAGGGCTGATGCTAACCCTAACCCTAACTCTAACACTATCTTAGGGCTGAGGCTAACCCTAACCCTAACACTATCCTACGGCTGATGCTAACCCTAACCCTAACCCTAACACTATCCTAGGGCTGATGCTAACCCTAACCCTAACACTATCCTAGGCCTGATGCTAACCCTAACCCTAACCCTAACACTATCCTAGGGCTGATGCGAACCCTAACCCTAACACTATCCTAGGGCTGATGCTAACCCTAACCCTAACCCTAACACTATCCTAGGGCTGATGCTAACCCTAACTCTAACACTATCCTAGGCCTGATGATAACCCTAACCCTAACCCTAACACTATCCTAGGGCTGATGCTAACCCTAACCCTAACACTATCCTAGGGCTGATGCTAACCCTATCCCTAACCCTAACACTATCCTAGGGCTGATGCTAACCCTAACGCTAACCCTAACACTATACTTGAACTGATGCTAACCCTAACCCTAACACTATCCTAGGGCTGATGCTAACCCTAATCCTAAACCTAACACTATCCTAGGGCTGATGCTAACCCTAACCCTAACACTATCCTAGGCCTGATGCTAACCCTAACCCTTACCCTAACACTATCCTAGCGCTGATGCTAAACCTAACCATAATCCTAACACTATCCTAGGGCAGATGCTAACCCTAACCCTAACCCTAACACTATCCTAGGGTTTATGTTAACCCTAACCCTAACACTATCCTAGGGCTGATGCTAACCCTAACCCTAACCCTAACACTCTCCAAGGGCTGATGCTAACCCTAACCCTATCCCTAACACTATCCTAGGGCCGATGCTAACACTAACCCTAACACTATCCTAGGGCTGATGCTAACCCTAACCCTAACCCTAACACTATATCTAGGGTTGATGCTAACCCTAACGCTAACCCTAACACTATACTTGAACTGATGCTAACCCTAACCCTAACCCTAACACTATCCTAGGCCTGATGATAACCCTAACCCTAACCCTAACACTATACTAGGGTTTATGTTAACCCTAACCCTAACACTATCCTAGGGCTGATGCTAACCCTAATCCTAAACCTAACACTATCCTAGGGCGGATGCTAACCCTAACCCTAACCCTAACACTATCCTAGGGCTGATGCTAACCCTAACACTAACACTATCCTAGGGCTGATGCTAACCGTAACCCTAACCCTAACACTCTCCAAGGGCTGATGCTAACCCTAACCCTAACCCTAACACTATCCTAGGGCTGATGCTAACCCTAACCCTAACACTATCCTAGGCCGGATGCTAACCCTAACCCTATCCCTAACACTATCCTAGGGCTGATGCTGACCCTAACACTAACACTAACCTAGGGCTGATGCTAACCCTAACCCTAACCCTAACACTATCCTAGGGCTGATGCTAACCCTAACCCTTACACTATCCTAGGCCTGATGATAACCCTAACCCTAACCCTAACACTATCCTAGGGCTGATGCTAACCCTAACCCTAACACTATCCTAGGGCTGATGCTAACCCTAACACTAACCCTAACACTATCCTAGGGCTGATGCTAACCCTAACGCTAACCCTAACACTATCCTTGGAATGATGCTAACCCTAACCCTAACCCTAACACTATCCTAGGCCTGATGATAACCCTAACCCTAACCCTAACACTATCCTAGGGTTTATGTTAACCCTAACCCTAACACTATCCTAGGGCTGATGCTAACCCTAACCCTAAACCTAACACTATCCTAGGGCGGATGCTAACCCTAACCCTAACCCTAACACTATCCTAGGGCTGATGCTAACCCTAACACTAACACTATCCTAAGGCTGATGCTAACCCTAAGCCTAACCCTAACACTCTCCAAAGGCTGATGCTAACCCTAACCCTAACCCTAACACTATCCTAGGGCTGATGCTAACCCTAACCCTAACACTATCCTAGGGCTGATGCTAACCCTAACACTAACCCTAACACTATATCTAGGGTTGATGCTAACCCTAACCCTAACACTATCCTAGGGCTGATGCTAACCCTACCCTAACCCTAACACTATCCTAGGGCTGATGCTAACCCTAACCCTAACAATATCCTAGGGCGGATGCTAACCCTAACCCTAACCCTAACACTAACCTAGGGCTGACGCTAAACCTAACCCTAACACTATCCTAGGGCTGATGCTAACCCTAACCCTAACCCTAACACTATCCTAGGGCTGACGCTAACCCTAACACTAACACTCTCCTAGGGCTGATGCTAACCCTAACCCTAACCCTAACACTATCCTAGGCCTGATGATAACCCTAACCCTATCCCTAACACTATCCTAGGGTTTATGTTAACCCTAACCCTAACAGTATCCTAGGGCTGATGCTAACCCTAACCCTAACCCTAACACTATCCTTGGGCTGATGCTAACCCTAACGCTAACACTATGCTAGGGCTGATGCGAACCCTAACCCTAACCCTAACACTATCCTAGGGCTGATGCTAACCCTAACCCTAACTCTAACACTATCTTAGGGCTGAGGCTAACCCTAACCCTAACACTATCCTACGGCTGATGCTAACCCTAACCTTAACCCTAACACTATCCTAGGGCTGATGCTAACCCTAACCCTAACACTATCCTAGGCCTGATGCTAACCCTAACCCTAACCCTAACACTATCCTAGGGCTGATGCTAAAACTAACCCTAACACTATCCTAGGGCTGATGCTAACCCTAACCCTAACCCTAACACTATCCTAGGGCTGATGCTAACCCTAACCCTAACACTATCCTAGGCCTGATGATAACCCTAACCCTAACCCTAACACTATCCTAGGGCTGATGCTATCCCCAGCCCTAACACTATCCTAGGGCTGATGCTAACCCTAACCCTAACCCTAACACTATCCTAGGGCTGATGCTAACCCTAACCCTAACACTATCCTAGGCCTGATGCTAACCCTAAACCTTACCCTAACACTATCCTAGGGCTGATGCTAAACCTAACCATAACCCTAACACTATCCTAGGGCTGATGCTAACCCTAACCCTAACCCTAACACTATCCTAGGGCTGATGCTAACCCTAACCCTAACACTATCCTAGGCCTGATGCTAACCCTAACCCTAACCCCAACACTATCCTTGGGCTGATGCTAACCCTAACCGTAACACTATCCTGGGCCTGATGCTAACCCTAACCCTAACCCTAACACTATCCCAGGGATGATGCTAACCCTAACCCTAACACTATCCTTGGGCTGATGCTAACCCTACCCCTACCCCTAACACTATCCTAGGGCAGATGCTAACCCTAACGCTAACCCTAATACTATCCTTGAACTGATGCTAACCCTAACCCTAACCCTAACACTATCCTAGGCCTGATGATAACCCTAACCCTAACCCTAACACTATCCTAGTGTTTATGTTAACCCTAACCCTAACACTATCCTAGGGCTGATGCTAACCCTAACCCTAACGCTAACACTATCCTAGGGCGGATGCTAACCCTAACCCTAACCCTAACACTATCCTAGGGCTGATGGTAACCGTAACACTAACACTATGCTAGGGCTGATGCTAACCCTAACCCTAACCCTAACATTATCCTAGGGCTGATGCTAACCCTAACCCTAACTCTAACACTATCTTAGGGCTGAGGCTAACCCTAACCCTAACACTATCCTACGGCTGATGCTAACCCTAACCCTAACCCTAACACTATCCTAGGGCTGATGCTAACCCTAACCCTAACACTATACTAGGCCTGATGCTAACCCTAAACCTAACCCTAACACTATCCTAGGGCTGATGCGAACCCTAACCCTAACACTATCCTAGGGCTGATGCTAACCCTAACCCTAACCCTAACACTATCCTAGGGCTGATGCTAACCCTAACTCTAACACTATCCTAGGCCTGATGATAACCCTAACCCTAACCCTAACACTATCCTAGGGCTGATGCTAACCCTAACCCTAACACTATCCTAGGGCTGATGCTAACCCTATCCCTAACCCTAACACTATCCTAGGGCTGATGCTAACCCAAACGCTAACCCTAACACTATACTTGAACTGATGCTAACCCTAACCCTAACCCTAACACTATCCTAGGCCTGATGATAACCCTAACCCTAACCCTAACACTATCCTAGGGTTTATGTTAACCCTAACCCTAACACTATCCTAGGGCTGATGCTAACCCTAACCCTAACACTATCCTAGGCCTGATGATAACCCTAAACCTAACCCTAACACTATCCTAGGGCTGATGCTAACCCTAACCCTAACACTATCCTAGGGCTGATGCTAACCCTAACACTAACCCTAACACTATCCTAGGGCTGATGCTAACCCTAACGCTAACCCTAACACTGTCCTTGAAATGATGCTAAACCTAACCCTAACCCTAAAACTATCCTAGGCCTGATGATAACCCTAACCCTAACCCTAACACTATCCTAGGGTTTATGTTAACCCTAATCCTAACACTATCCTAGGGCTGATGCTAACCCTAACCCTAAACCTAACACTATCCTAGGGCGGATGCTAACCCTAACCCTAACCCTAACACTATCCTAGGGCTGATGCTAACCCTAACACTAACACTATCCTAAGGCTGATGCTAACCCTAAGCCTAACCCTAACACTCTCCAAGGGCTGATGCTAACCCTAACCCTAACCCTAACACTATCCTAGGGCTGATGCTAACCCTAACCCTAACACTATCCTAGGGCTGATGCTAACCCTAACCCTAACCCTAACACTATATCTAGGGTTGATGCTATCCCTAACCCTAACACTATCCTAGGGCTGATGCTAACCCTAACCCTAACCCTAACACTATCCTAGGGCTGATGATAACCCTAACCCTAACACTATCCTAGGGCTGATGCTAACCCTAACCCTAACCCTAACACTAACCTAGGGCTGACGCTAACCCTAACCCTAACACTATCCTAGGGCTGATGCTAACCCTAACCCTAACACTATCCTAGGGCTGACGCTAACCCTAACACTAACACTCTCCTAGGGCTGATGCTAACCCTAACCCTAACCCTAACACTATCCTAGGCCTGATGATAACCCTAACCCTATCCCTAACACTATCCTAGGGTTTATGTTAACCCTAACCCTAACAGTATCCTAGGGCTGATGCTAACCCTAACCCTAACCCTAACACTATCCTAGGGCTGATGCTAACCCTAACGCTAACACTATGCTAGGGCTGATGCGAACCCTAACCCTAACCCTAACACTATCCTAGGGCTGATGCTAACCCTAACCCTAACTCTAACACTATCTTAGGGCTGAGGCTAACCCTAACCCTAACACGATCCTACGGCTGATGCTAACCCTAACCTTAACCCTAACACTATCCTAGGGCTGATGCTAACCCTAACCCTAACACTATCCTAGGCCTGATGCTAACCCTAACCCTATCCCTAACACTAATCTAGGGCTGATGCTAACCCTAACCCTAACACTATCCTAGGGCTGATGCTAACCCTAACCCTAACCCTAACACTATCCTAGGGCTGATGCTAACCCTAACCCTAACACTATCCTAGGCCTGATGATAACCCTAACCCTAACCCTAACACTATCCTAGGGCTGATGCTAACCCTAACCCTAACACTATCCTAGGGCTGATGCTAACCCTAACCCTAACCCTAACACTATCCTAGGGCTGATGCTAACCCTAACCCTAACACTATCCTAGGCCTGATGCTAACACTAACCCTTACCCTAACACTATCCTAGGGCTGATGCTAAACCTAACCATAACCCTAACACTATCCTAGGGCTGATGCTAACCCTAACCCTAACCATAACACTATCCTAGGGCTGATGCTAACCCTAACCCTAACACTATCCTAGGCCTGATGCTAACCCTAACCCTAACACTATCCTAGGGCTGATGCTAACCCTAACCCTAACCCTAACACTATCCTAGGAGTGATGCTAACCCTATCCCTAACCCTAACACTCTCCTAGGGCTGAGGCTAACCCTAACCCTAACACTATCCTAGGTCTGATGCTAACCCTAACCCTAACCCAAACACTATCCTAGGGTTGATGCTAACCCTAACCCTAACACTATCCTAGGGCTGATGCTAACCCTAACCCTAACCCTAACACTATCGTTGGGCTGATGCTAACCCTAACCGTAACACTATCCTGGGCCTGATGCTAACCCTAACCCTAACCCTAACACTATCCCAGGGATGATGCTAACCCTAACCCTAACACTATCCTTGGGCTGATGCTAACCCTACCCCTACCCCTAACACTATCCTAGGGCCGATGCTAACCCTAACGCTAACCCTAACACTATCCTTGAACTGATGCTAACCCTAACCCTAACCCTAACACTATCCTAGGCCTGATGATAACCCTAACCCTAACCCTAACACTATCCTAGTGTTTATGTTAACCCTAACCCTAACACTATCCTAGGGCTGATGCTAACCCTAACCCTAACGCTAACACTATCCTAGGGCGGATGCTAACCCTAACCCAACCCTAACACTATCCTAGGGCTGATGGTAACCGTAACACTAACACTATGCTAGGGCTGATGCTAACCCTAACCCTAACCCTAACATTATCGTAGGGCTGATGCTAACCCTAACCCTAACTCTAACACTATCTTAGGGCTGAGGCTAACCCTAACCCTAACACTATCCTACGGCTGATGCTAACCCTAACCCTAACCCTAACACTATCCTAGGGCTGATGCTAACCCTAACCCTAACACTATCCTAGGCCTGATGCTAACCCTAACCCTAACCCTAACACTATCCTAGGGCTGATGCGAACCCTAACCCTAACACTATCCTAGGGCTGATGCGAACCCTAACCCTAACCCTAACACTATCCTAGGGCTGATGCTAACCCTAACTCTAACACTATCCTAGGCCTGATGATAACCCTAACCCTAACCCTAACACTATCCTAGGGCTGATGCTAACCCTAACCCTAACACTATCCTAGGGCTGATGCTAACCCTATCCCTAACCCTAACACTATCCTAGGGCTGATGCTAACCCTAACGCTAACCCTAACACTATACTTGAACTGATGCTAACCCTAACCCTAACCCTAACACTATCCTAGGCCTGATGATAACCCTAACCCTAACCCTAACACTATCCTAGGGTTTATGTTAACCCTAACCCTAACACTATCCTAGGGCTGATGCTAACCCTAACCCTAAACCTAACACTATCCTAGGGCGGATGCTAACCCTAACCCTAACCCTAACACTATCCTAGGGCTGATGCTAACCCTAACACTAACACTATCCTAGGGCTGATGCTAACCGTAACCCTAACCCTAACACTCTCCAAGGGCTGATGCTAACCCTAACCCTAACCCTAACACTATCCTAGGGCTGATGCTAACCCTAACCCTAACACTATCCTAGGCCTGATGCTAACCCTAACCCTAACCCTAACACTATCCTAGGGCTGATGCTGACCCTAACACTAACACTAACCTAGGGCTGATGCTAACCCTAACCCTAACCCTAACACTATCCTAGGGCTGATGCTAACCCTAACCCTAACACTATCCTAGGCCTGATGATAACCCTAACCCTAACCCTAACACTATCCTAGGGCTGATGCTAACCCTAACCCTAACACTATCCTAGGGCTGATGCTAACCCTAACACTAACCCTAACACTATCCTAGGGCTGATGCTAACCCTAACGCTAACCCTAACACTATCCTTGGAATGATGCTAACCCTAACCCTAACCCTAACACTATCCTAGGGCTGATGCTGACCCTAACACTAACACTAACCTAGGGCTGATGCTAACCCTAACACTAACCCTAACACTATCCTAGGGCTGATGCTAACCCTAACCCTAACACTATCCTAGGCCTGATGATAACCCTAACCCTAACCCTAACACTATCCTAGGGCTGATGCTAACCCTAACCCTAACACTATTCTAGGGCTGATGCTAACCCTAACACTAACCCTAACACTATCCTAGGGCTGATGCTAACCCTAACGCTAACCCTAACACTATCCTTGGAATGATGCTAACCCTAAACCTAACCCTAACACTATCCTAGGCCTGATGATAACCCTAACCCTAACCCTAACACTATCCTAGGGTTTATGTTAACCCTAACCCTAACACTATCCTAGGGCTGATGCTAACCCTAACCCTAAACCTAACACTATCCTAGGGCGGATGCTAACCCTAACCCTAACCCTAACACTATCCTAGGGCTGATGCTAACCCTAACACTAACACTATCCTAAGGCTGATGCTAACCCTAAGCCTAACCCTAACACTCTCCAAGGGCTGATGCTAACCCTAACCCTAACCCTAACACTATCCTAGGGCTGATGCTAACACTAACCCTAACACTATCCTAGGGCTGATGCTAACCCTAACCCTAACCCTAACACTATATCTAGGGTTGATGCTAACCCTAACCCTAACACTATCCTAGGGCTGATGCTAACCCTACCCTAACCCTAACACTATCCTAGGGCTGATGCTAACCCTAACCCTAACAATATCCTAGGGCGGATGCTAACCCTAACCCTAACCCTAACACTAACCTAGGGCTGACGCTAACCCTAACCCTAACACTATCCTAGGGCTGATGCTAACCCTAACCCTAACCCTAACACTATCCTAGGGCTGACGCTAACCCTAACACTAACACTATCCTAGGGCTGATGCTAACCCTAACCCTAACCCTAACACTATCCTAGGCCTGATGATAACCCTAACCCTATCCCTAACACTATCCTAGGGTTTATGTTAACCCTAACCCTAACAGTATCCTAGGGCTGATGCTAACCCTAACCCTAACCCTAACACTATCCTAGGGCTGATGCTAACCCTAACCCTAACTCTAACACTATCTTAGGGCTGAGGCTAACCCTAACCCTAACACTATCCTACGGCTGATGCTAACCCTAACCTTAACCCTAGCACTATCCTAGGGCTGATGCTAACCCTAACCCTAACACTATCCTAGGCCTGATGCTAACCCTAACCCTAACCCTAACACTATCCTAGGGCTGATGCTAACCCTAACCCTAACACTATCCTAGGGCTGATGCTAACCCTAACCCTAACCCTAACACTATCCTAGGGCTGATGCTAACCCTAACCCTAACACTATCCTAGGCCTGATGATAACCCTAACCCTAACCCTAACACTATCCTAGGGCTGATGCTAACCCTAACCCTAACACTATCCTAGGGCTGATGCTAACCCTAATCCTAAACCTAACACTATCCTAGGGCTGATGCTAACCCTAACCCTAACACTATCCTAGGCCTGATGCTAAACCTAACCCTTACCCTAACACTATCCTAGCGCTGATGCTAAACCTAACCATAACCCTAACACTATCCTAGGGCAGATGCTAACCCTAACCCTAACCCTAACACTATCCTAGGGTTTATGTTAACCCTAACCCTAACACTATCCTAGGGCTGATGCTAACCCTAACCCTAACCCTAACACTCTCCAAGGGCTGATGCTAACCCTAACCCTAACCCTAACACTATCCTAGGGCTGATGCTAACACTAACCCTAACACTATCCTAGGGCTGATGCTAACCCTAACCCTAACCCTAACACTAACCTAGGGCTGACGCTAACCCTAACCCTAACACTATCCTAGGGCTGACGCTAACCCTAACCATAACCCTAACACTATCCTAGGGCTGACGCTAACCCTAACCCTAACACTATCCTAGGGCTGATGGTAACCCTAACCCTAACCCTAACACTATCCTAGGGCTGATGATATCCCTAACCCTAACACTATCCTAGGGCTGATGCTAACCCTAACCCTAACCCTAACACTATCCTAGGGCTGATGCTAACCCTAACGCTAACACTATGCTAGGGCTGATGCGAACCCTAACCCTAACCCTAACACTATCCTAGGGCTGATGCTAACCCTAACCCTAACTCTAACACTATCTTAGGGCTGAGGCTAACCCTAACCCTAACACTATCCTACGGCTGATGCTAACCCTAACCTTAACCCTAACACTATCCTAGGGCTGATGCTAACCCTAACCCTAACACTATCCTAGGCCTGATGCTAACCCTAACCCTAACCCTAACACTATCCTAGGGCTGATGCTAACCCTAACCCTAACACTATCCTAGGGCTGATGCTAACCCTAACCCTAACCCTAACACTATCCTAGGGCTGATGCTAACCCTAACCCTAACACTATCCTAGGCCTGATCATAACCCTAACCCTAACCCTAACACTATCCTAGGGCTGATGCTAACCCTAACCCTAACACTATCCTAGGGCTGATGCTAACCCTAACCCTAACCCTAACACTATCCTAGGGCTGATGCTGACCCTAACCCTAACACTATCCTAGGCCTGATGCTAACCCTAACCCTTACCCTAACACTATCCTAGGGCTGATGCTAAACCTAACCATAACCCTAACACTATCCTAGGGCTGATGCTGACCCTAACCCTAACCCTAACACTATCCTGATGCTAACCCTAACCCTAACCCTAACACTATCCTAGGAGTGATGCTAACCCTATCCCTAACACTATCCTAGGGCTGATGCTAACCCTAACCCTAACCCTAACACTATCCTTGGGCTGATGCTAACCCTAACCGTAACACTATCCTGGGCCTGATGGTAACCCTAACCCTAACCCTAACACTATCCCAGGGATGATGCTAACCCTAACCCTAACACTATCCTTGGGCTGATGCTAACCCTACCCCTACCCCTAACACTATCCTAGGGCCGATGCTAACCCTAACGCTAACCCTAACACTATCCTTGAACTGATGCTAACCCTAACCCTAACCCTAACACTATCCTAGGCCTGATGATAACCCTAACCCTAACCCTAACACTATCCTAGTGTTTATGTTAACCCTAACCCTAACACTATCCTAGGGTTGATGCTAACCCTAACCCTAACGCTAACACTATCCTAGGGCGGATGCTAACCCTAACCCTAACCCTAACACTATCCTAGGGCTGATGGTAACCGTAACACTAACACTATGCTAGGGCTGATGCTAACCCTAACCCTAACCCTAACATTATCCTAGGGCTGATGCTAACCCTAACCCTAACTCTAACACTATCTTAGGGCTGAGGCTAACCCTAACCCTAACACTATCCTACGGCTGATGCTAACCCTAACCCTAACCCTAACACTATCCTAGGGCTGATGCTAACCCTAACCCTAACACTATCCTAGGCCTGATGCTAACCCTAACCCTAACCCTAACACTATCCTAGGGCTGATGCGAACCCTAACCCTATCACTATCCTAGGGCTGATGCTAACCCTAACCCTAACCCTAACACTATCCTAGGGCTGATGCTAACCCTAACTCTAACACTATCCTAGGCCTGATGATAACCCTAACCCTAACCCTAACACTATCCTAGGGCTGATGCTAACCCTAACCCTAACCCTAACACTCTCCAAAGGCTGATGCTAACCCTAACCCTATCCCTAACACTATCCTAGGGCCGATGCTAACACTAACCCTAACATTATCCTAGGGCTGATGCTAACCCTAACCCTAACCCTAACACTATATCTAGGGTTGATGCTAACCCTAACCCTAACACTATCCTAGGGCTGATGCTAACCCTAACCCTAACCCTAACACTATCCTAGGGCTGATGCTAACCCTAACCCTAACACTATCCTAGGGCTGATGCTAACCCTAACCCTAACCCTAACACTAACCTAGGGCAGACGCTGACCCTAACCCTAACACTATCCTAGGGCTGATGCTAACCCTAACCCTAACTCTAACACTATCTTAGGGCTGAGGCTAACCCTAACCCTAACACTATCCTACGGCTGATGCTAACCCTAACCTTAACCCTAACACTATCCTAGGGCTGATGCTAACCCTAACCCTAACACTATCCTAGGCCTGATGCTAACCCTAACCCTAACCCTAACACTATCCTAGGGCTGATGCTAACCCTAACCCTAACACTATCCTAGGGCTGATGCTAACCCTAACCCTAACCCTAACACTATCCTAGGGCTGATGCTATCCCTAACCCTAACACTATCCTAGGCCTGATGATAACCCTAACCCTAACCCTAACACTATCCTAGGGCTGATGCTAACCCTAACCCTAACACTATCCTAGGGCTGATGCTATCCCTAACCCTAACCCTAACACTATCCTAGGGCTGATGCTAACCCTAACGCTAACACTATCCTAGGCCTGATGCTAACCCTAACCCTTACCCTAACACTATCCTAGGGCTGATGCTAAACCTAACCATAACCCTAACACTATCCTAGGGCTGATGCTAACCCTAACCCTAACCCTAACACTATCCTAGGGCTGATGCTAACCCTAACCCTAACACTATCCTATTCCTGATGCTAACCCTAACCCTAACACTATCCTAGGGCTGATGCTAACCCTAACCCTAACCCTAACACTATCCTAGGAGTGATGCTAACCCTATCCCTAACCCTAACACTCTCCTAGGGCTGAGGCTAACCCTAACCCTAACACTATCCTAGGTCTGATGCTAACCCTAACCCTAACCCAAACACTATCCTAGGGTTGATGCTAACCCTAACCCTAACACTATCCTAGGGCTGATGCTAACCCTAACCCTAACCCTAACACTATCCTTGGGCTGATGCTAACCCTAACCGTAACACTATCCTGGGCCTGATGCTAACCCTAACCCTAACCCTAACACTATCCCAGGGATGATGCTAACCCTAACCCTAACACTATCCTTGGGCTGATGCTAACCCTACCCCTACCCCTAACACTATCCTAGGGCCGATGCTAACCCTAACGCTAACCCTAACACTATCCTTGAACTGATGCTAACCCTAACCCTAAGCCTAACACTATCCTAGGCCTGATGATAACCCTAACCCTAACCCTAACACTATCCTAGTGTTTATGTTAACCCTAACCCTAACACTATCCTAGGGCTGATGCTAACCCTAACCCTAACGCTAACACTATCCTAGGGCGGATGCTAACCCTAACCCTAACCCTAACACTATCCTAGGGCTGATGGTAACCGTAACACTAACACTATGCTAGGGCTGATGCTAACCCTAACCCTAACCCTAACATTATCCTAGGGCTGATGCTAACCCTAACCCTAACTCTAACACTATCTTAGGGCTGAGGCTAACCCTAACCCTAACACTATCCTACGGCTGATGCTAACCCTAACCCTAACCCTAACACTATCCTAGGGCTGATGCTAACCCTAACCCTAACACTATCCTAGGCCTGATGCTAACCCTAACCCTAACCCTAACACTATCCTAGGGCTGATGCGAACCCTAACCCAAACACTATCCTAGGGCTGATGCTAACCCTAACCCTAACCCTAACACTATCCTAGGGCTGATGCTAACCCTAACTCTAACACTATCCTAGGCCTGATGATAACCCTAACCCTAACCCTAACACTATCCTAGGGCTGATGCTAACCCTAACCCTAACACTATCCTAGGGCTGATGCTAACCCTATCCCTAACCCTAACACTATCCTAGGGCTGATGCTAACCCTAACGCTAACCCTAACACTATACTTGAACTGATGCTAACCCTAACCCTAACCCTAACACTATCCTAGGCCTGATGATAACCCTAACCCTAACCCTAACACTATCCTAGGGTTTATGTTAACCCTAACCCTAACACTATCCTAGGGCTGATGCTAACCCTAACCCTAAACCTAACACTATCCTAGGGCGGATGCTAACCCTAACCCTAACCCTAACACTATCCTAGGGCTGATGCTAACCCTAACACTAACACTATCCTAGGGCTGATGCTAACCGTAACCCTAACCCTAACACTCTCCAAGGGCTGATGCTAACCCTAACCCTAACCCTAACACTATCCTAGGGCTGATGCTAACCGTAACCCTAACACTATCCGTGGCCTGATGCTAACCCTAACCCTAACCCTAACACTATCCTAGGGCTGATGCTGACCCTAACACTAACACTAACCTAGGGCTGATGCTAACCCTAACCCTAACCCTAACACTATCCTAGGGCTGATGCTAACCCTAACCCTAACACTATCCTAGGCCTGATGATAACCCTAACCCTAACCCTAACACTATCCTAGGGCTGATGCTAACCCTAACCCTAACACTATCCTAGGGCTGATGCTAACCCTAACACTAACCCTAACACTATCCTAGGGCTGATGCTAACCCTAACGCTAACCCTAACACTATCCTTGGAATGATGCTAACCCTAACCCTAACCCTAACACTATCCTAGGCCTGATGATAACCCTAACCCTAACCCTAACACTATCCTAGGGTTTATGTTAACCCTAACCCTAACACTATCCTAGGGCTGATGCTAACCCTAACCCTAAACCTAACACTATCCTAGGGCGGATGCTAACCCTAACCCTAACCCTAACACTATCCTAGGGCTGATGCTAACCCTAACACTAACACTATCCTAAGGCTGATGCTAACCCTAAGCCTAACCCTAACACTCTCCAAGGGCTGATGCTAACCCTAACCCTAACCCTAACACTATCCTAGGGCTGATGCTAACCCTAACCCTAACACTATCCTAGGGCTGATGCTAACCCTAACCCTAACCCTAACACTATATCTAGGGTTGATGCTAACCCTAACCCTAACACTATCCTAGGGCTGATGCTAACCATACCCTAACCCTAACACTATCCTAGGGCTGATGCTAACCCTAACCCTAACAATATCCTAGGGCGGATGCTAACCCTAACCCTAACCCTAACACTAACCTAGGGCTGACGCTAACCCTAACACTAACACTATCCTAGGGCTGATGCTAACCCTAACCCTAACCCTAACACTATCATAGGGCTGATGCTAACCCTAACCCTATCCCTAACATTATCCCAGTGCTGATGGTAACCCTAACCCTAACACTATCCGAGGGCTGATGCTAACCCTAACCCTAACCCTAACACTATCCTAGGGCTGATGCTAACACTAACCCTAACCCTAACACTATCCTAGGGCTGATGCCATCCCTAACCCTAACCCTAACACTATCCTAGGGCGGATGCTAACCCTAACCCTAACCCTAACACTATCCTAGGGCTGATGCTAACCGTAACACTAACACTATCCTAGGGCTGATGCTAACCCTAACCCTAACCCTAACATTATCCTAGGGCTGATGCTAACCCTATCCGTAACTCTAACACTATCTTAGGGCTGAGGCTAACCCTAACCCTAACACTATCCTACGGCTGATGCTAACCCTAACCCTAACCCTAACACTATCCTAGGGCTGACGCTAACCCTAACACTAACACTATCCTAGGGCTGATGCTAACACTAACCCTAACCCTAACACTATCCTAGGGCTGATGCCATCCCTAACCCTAACCCTAACACTATCCTAGGGCGGATGCTAACCCTAACCCTAACCCTAACACTATCCTAGGGCTGATGCTAACCGTAACACTAACACTATCCTAGGGCTGATGCTAACCCTAACCCTAACCCTAACACTATCCTAGGCCTGATGATAACCCTAACCCTATCCCTAACACTATCCTAGGGTTTATGTTAACCCTAACCCTAACAGTATCCTAGGGCTGATGCTAACCCTAACCCTAACCCTAACACTATCCTAGGGCTGATGCTAACCCTAACCCTAACTCTAACACTATCTTAGGGCTGAGGCTAACCCTAACCCTAACACTATCCTACGGCTGATGCTAACCCTAACCTTAACCCTAACACTATCCTAGGGCTGATGCTAACCCTAACCTTAACACTATCCTAGGCCTGATGCTAACCCTAACCCTAACCCTAACACTATCCTAGGGCTGATGCTAACCCTAACCCTAACACTATCCTAGGGCTGATGCTAACCCTAACCCTAACCCTAACACTATCCTAGGGCTGATGCTAATCCTAACCCTAACACTATCCTAGGCCTGATGATAACCCTAACCCTAACCCTAACACTATCCTAGGGCTGATGCTAACCCTAACCCTAACACTATCCTAGGGCTGATGCTAACCCTAATCCTAAACCTAACACTATCCTAGGGCTGATGCTAACCCTAACCCTAACACTATCCTAGGCCTGATGCTAACCCTAACCCTTACCCTAACACTATCCTAGCGCTGATGCTAAACCTAACCATAACCCTAACACTATCCTAGGGCAGATGCTAACCCTAACCCTAACCCTAACTCTATCCTAGGGTTTATGTTAATCCTAACCCTAACACTATCCTAGGGCTGATGCTAACCCTAACCCTAACCCTAACACTCTCCAAGGGCTGATGCTAACCCTAACCCTATCCCTAACACTATCCTAGGGCCGATGCTAACACTAACCCTAACACTATCCTAGGGCTGATGCTAACCCTAACCCTAACCCTAACACTATATCTAGGGTTGATGCTAACCCTAACCCTAACACTATCCTAGGGCTGATGCTAACCCTAACCCTAACCCTAACACTATCCTAGGGCTGATGCTAACCCTAACCCTAACACTATCCTAGGGCTGATGCTAACCCTAACCCTAACCCTAACACTAACCTAGGGCTGACGCTAACCCTAACCCTAACACTATCCTAGGGCTGATGCTAACCCTAACCCTAACCCTAACACTATCCTAGGGCTGACGCTAACCCTAACCCTAACACTATCCTAGGGCTGATGGTAACCCTAACCCTAACCCTAACACTATCCTAGGGCTGATGATAACCCTAACCCTAACACTATCCTAGGGCTGATGCTAACCCTAACCCTAACCCTAACACTATCATAGGGCTGATGCTAACCCTAACCCTAACACTATCCTAGGGCTGATGCTAACCCTAACCCTAACCCTAACACTATCCTAGGGCTGATGCTAACCCTAACCCTAACACTATCCTAGGGCTGATGCTAACCCTAACCCTATCCCTAACATTATCCCAGTGCTGATGGTAACCCTAACCCTAACACTATCCGAGGGCTGATGCTAACCCTAACCCTAACCCTAACACTATCCTAGGGCTGATGCTAACACTAACCCTAACCCTAACACTATCCTAGGGCTGATGCCATCCCTAACCCTAACCCTAACACTATCCTAGGGCGGATGCTAACCCTAACCCTAACCCTAACACTATCCTAGGACTGATGCTAACCGTAACACTAACACTATCCTAGGGCTGATGCTAACCCTAACCCTAACCCTAACATTATCCTAGGGCTGATGCTAACCCTATCCGTAACTCTAACACTATCTTAGGGCTGAGGCTAACCCTAACCCTAACACTATCCTACGGCTGATGCTAACCCTAACCCTAACCCTAACACTATCCTAGGGCTGATGCTAACCCTAAACCTAACACTATCCTAGGCCTGATGCTAACCCTAACCCTAACCCTAACACTATCCTAGGGCTGATGCTGACCCTAACACTAACACTATCCTAGGGCTGATGCTAACCCTAACCCTAACCCTAACACTATCCTAGGGCTGATGCTAACCCTACCCCTAACACTATCCTAGGCCTGATGATAACCCTAACCCTAACACTATCCTAGGGCTGATGCTAACCCTAACCCTAACATTATCCTAGGGCTGATGCTAACCCTAACACTAACCCTAACACTATCCTAGGGCTGATGCTAACCCTAACGCTAACCCTAACACTATCCTTGAAATGATGCTAAACCTAACCCTAACCCTAACACTATCCTAGGCCTGATGATAACCCTAACCCTAACCCTAACACTATCCTAGGGTTTATGTTAACCCTAACCCTAACACTATCCTAGGGCTGATGCTAACCCTAACACTAACACTATCCTAAGGCTGATGCTAACGTTAAGCCTAACCCTAACACTCTCCAAGGGCTGATGGTAACCCTAACCCTAACCCTAACACTATCCTAGGGCTGATGCTAACCCTAACCCTAACACTATCCTAGGGCTGATGCTAACCCTAACCCTAACCCTAACACTATATCTAGGGTTGATGCTATCCCTAACCCTAACACTATCCTAGGGCTGATGCTAACCCTAACCCTAACCCTAACACTATCCTAGGGCTGATGATAACCCTAACCCTAACACTATCCTAGGGCTGATGCTAACCCTAAC
Source organism: Lemur catta (assembly GCF_020740605.2). Taxonomy (NCBI): domain Eukaryota; kingdom Metazoa; phylum Chordata; class Mammalia; order Primates; family Lemuridae; genus Lemur; species Lemur catta. The sequence continues at coordinate 101,624,096 of NC_059133.1, forward strand.
CCTAACCCTAACACTAACCTAGGGCTGACGCTAACCCTAACCCTAACACTATCCTAGGGCTGATGCTAACCCTAACCCTAACACTATCCTAGGGCTGACGCTAACCCTAACACTAACACTCTCCTAGGGCTGATGCTAACCCTAACCCTAACCCTAACACTATCCTAGGCCTGATGATAACCCTAACCCTATCCCTAACACTATCCTATTGTTTATGTTAACCCTAACCGTAACAGTATCCTAGGGCTGATGCTAACCCTAACCCTAACCCTAACACTATCCTAGGGCTGATGCTAACCCTAACCCTAACACTATGCTAGGGCTGATGCGAACCCTAACCTTAACCCTAACACTATCCTAGGGCTGATGCTAACCCTAACCCTAACTCTAACACTATCTTAGGGCTGAGGCTAACCCTAACCCTAACACTATCCTACGGCTGATGCTAACCCTAACCTTAACCCTAACACTACCCTAGGGCTGATGCTAACCCTAACCCTAACACTATCCTAGGCCTGATGCTAACCCTAACCCTAACCCTAACACTATCCTAGGAGTGATGCTAACCCTATCCCTAACCCTAACACTCTCCTAGGGCTGAGGCTAACCCTAACCCTAACACTATCCTAGGTCTGATGCTAACCCTAACCCTAACCCTAACACTATCCTAGGAGTGATGCTAACCCTATCCCTAACACTATCCTAGGGCTGATGCTAACCCTAACCCTAACCCTAACACTATCCTTGGGCTGATGCTAACCCTAACCGTAACACTATCCTGGGCCTGATGGTAACCCTAACCCTAACCCTAACACTATCCCAGGGATGATGCTAACCCTAACCCTAACACTATCCTTGGGCTGATGCTAACCCTACCCCTACCCCTAACACTATCCTAGGGCCGATGCTAACCCTAACGCTAACCCTAACACTATCCTTGAACTGATGCTAACCCTAACCCTAACCCTAACACTATCCTAGGCCTGATGATAACCCTAACCCTAACCCTAACACTATCCTAGTGTTTATGTTAACCCTAACCCTAACACTATCCTAGGGTTGATGCTAACCCTAACCCTAACGCTAACACTATCCTAGGGCTGATGGTAACCGTAACACTAACACTATGCTAGGGCTGATGCTAACCCTAACCCTAACCCTAACATTATCCTAGGGCTGATGCTAACCCTAACCCTAACTCTAACACTATCTTAGGGCTGAGGCTAACCCTAACCCTAACACTATCCTACGGCTGATGCTAACCCTAACCCTAACCCTAACACTATCCTAGGGCTGATGCTAACCCTAACCCTAACACTATCCTAGGCCTGATGCTAACCCTAACCCTAACCCTAACACTATCCTAGGGCTGATGCGAACCCTAACCCTAACACTATCCTAGGGCTGATGCTAACCCTAACCCTAACCCTAACACTATCCTAGGGCTGATGCTAACCCTAACTCTAACACTATCCTAGGCCTGATGATAACCCTAACCCTAACCCTAACACTATCCTAGGGCTGATGCTAACCCTAACCCTAACCCTAACACTCTCCAAAGGCTGATGCTAACCCTAACCCTATCCCTAACACTATCCTAGGGCCGATGCTAACACTAACCCTAACATTATCCTAGGGCTGATGCTAACCCTAACCCTAACCCTAACACTATATCTAGGGTTGATGCTAACCCTAACCCTAACACTATCCTAGGGCTGATGCTAACCCTAACCCTAACCCTAACACTATCCTAGGGCTGATGCTAACCCTAACCCTAACACTATCCTAGGGCTGATGCTAACCCTAACCCTAACCCTAACACTAACCTAGGGCAGACGCTGACCCTAACCCTAACACTATCCTAGGGCTGATGCTAACCCTAACCCTAACTCTAACACTATCTTAGGGCTGAGGCTAACCCTAACCCTAACACTATCCTACGGCTGATGCTAACCCTAACCTTAACCCTAACACTATCCTAGGGCTGATGCTAACCCTAACCCTAACACTATCCTAGGCCTGATGCTAACCCTAACCCTAACCCTAACACTATCCTAGGGCTGATGCTAACCCTAACCCTAACACTATCCTAGGGCTGATGCTAACCCTAACCCTAACCCTAACACTATCCTAGGGCTGATGCTATCCCTAACCCTAACACTATCCTAGGCCTGATGATAACCCTAACCCTAACCCTAACACTATCCTAGGGCTGATGCTAACCCTAACCCTAACACTATCCTAGGGCTGATGCTATCCCTAACCCTAACCCTAACACTATCCTACGGCTGATGCTAACCCTAACGCTAACACTATCCTAGGCCTGATGCTAACCCTAACCCTTACCCTAACACTATCCTAGGGCTGATGCTAAACCTAACCATAACCCTAACACTATCCTAGGGCTGATGCTAACCCTAACCCTAACCCTAACACTATCCTAGGGCTGATGCTAACCCTAACCCTAACACTATCCTATTCCTGATGCTAACCCTAACCCTAACCCTAACACTATCCTTGGGCTGATGCTAACCCTAACCGTAACACTATCCTGGGCCTGATGCTAACCCTAACCCTAACCCTAACACTATCCCAGGGATGATGCTAACCCTAACCCTAACACTATCCTTGGGCTGATGCTAACCCTACCCCTACCCCTAACACTATCCTAGGGCCGATGCTAACCCTAACGCTAACCCTAACACTATCCTTGAACTGATGCTAACCCTAACCCTAAGCCTAACACTATCCTAGGCCTGATGATAACCCTAACCCTAACCCTAACACTATCCTAGTGTTTATGTTAACCCTAACCCTAACACTATCCTAGGGCTGATGCTAACCCTAACCCTAACGCTAACACTATCCTAGGGCGGATGCTAACCCTAACCCTAACCCTAACACTATCCTAGGGCTGATGGTAACCGTAACACTAACACTATGCTAGGGCTGATGCTAACCCTAACCCTAACCCTAACATTATCCTAGGGCTGATGCTAACCCTAACCCTAACTCTAACACTATCTTAGGGCTGAGGCTAACCCTAACCCTAACACTATCCTACGGCTGATGCTAACCCTAACCCTAACCCTAACACTATCCTAGGGCTGATGCTAACCCTAACCCTAACACTATCCTAGGCCTGATGCTAACCCTAACCCTAACCCTAACACTATCCTAGGGCTGATGCGAACCCTAACCCAAACACTATCCTAGGGCTGATGCTAACCCTAACCCTAACCCTAACACTATCCTAGGGCTGATGCTAACCCTAACTCTAACACTATCCTAGGCCTGATGATAACCCTAACCCTAACCCTAACACTATCCTAGGGCTGATGCTAACCCTAACCCTAACACTATCCTAGGGCTGATGCTAACCCTATCCCTAACCCTAACACTATCCTAGGGCTGATGCTAACCCTAACGCTAACCCTAACACTATACTTGAACTGATGCTAACCCTAACCCTAACCCTAACACTATCCTAGGCCTGATGATAACCCTAACCCTAACCCTAACACTATCCTATGGTTTATGTTAACCCTAACCCTAACACTATCCTAGGGCTGATGCTAACCCTAACCCTAAACCTAACACTATCCTAGGGCGGATGCTAACCCTAACCCTAACCCTAACACTATCCTAGGGCTGATGCTAACCCTAACACTAACACTATCCTAGGGCTGATGCTAACCGTAACCCTAACCCTAACACTCTCCAAGGGCTGATGCTAACCCTAACCCTAACCCTAACACTATCCTAGGGCTGATGCTAACCGTAACCCTAACACTATCCGTGGCCTGATGCTAACCCTAACCCTAACCCTAACACTATCCTAGGGCTGATGCTGACCCTAACACTAACACTAACCTAGGGCTGATGCTAACCCTAACCCTAACCCTAACACTATCCTAGGGCTGATGCTAACCCTAACCCTAACACTATCCTAGGCCTGATGATAACCCTAACCCTAACCCTAACACTATCCTAGGGCTGATGCTAACCCTAACCCTAACACTATCCTAGGGCTGATGCTAACCCTAACACTAACCCTAACACTATCCTAGGGCTGATGCTAACCCTAACGCTAACCCTAACACTATCCTTGGAATGATGCTAACCCTAACCCTAACCCTAACACTATCCTAGGCCTGATGATAACCCTAACCCTAACCCTAACACTATCCTAGGGTTTATGTTAACCCTAACCCTAACACTATCCTAGGGCTGATGCTAACCCTAACCCTAAACCTAACACTATCCTAGGGCGGATGCTAACCCTAACCCTAACCCTAACACTATCCTAGGGCTGATGCTAACCCTAACACTAACACTATCCTAAGGCTGATGCTAACCCTAAGCCTAACCCTAACACTCTCCAAGGGCTGATGCTAACCCTAACCCTAACCCTAACACTATCCTAGGGCTGATGCTAACCCTAACCCTAACACTATCCTAGGGCTGATGCTAACCCTAACCCTAACCCTAACACTATATCTAGGGTTGATGCTAACCCTAACCCTAACACTATCCTAGGGCTGATGCTAACCATACCCTAACCCTAACACTATCCTAGGGCTGATGCTAACCCTAACCCTAACAATATCCTAGGGCGGATGCTAACCCTAACCCTAACCCTAACACTAACCTAGGGCTGACGCTAACCCTAACACTAACACTATCCTAGGGCTGATGCTAACCCTAACAATAACCCTAACACTATCCTAGGGCTGACGCTAACCCTAACACTAACACTATCCTAGGGCTGATGCTAACCCTAACCCTAACCCTAACACTATCCTAGGCCTGATGATAACCCTAACCCTATCCCTAACACTATCCTAGGGTTTATGTTAACCCTAACCCTAACAGTATCCTAGGGCTGATGCTAACCGTAACCCTAACCCTAACACTATCCTAGGGCTGATGCTAACCCTAACCCTAACTCTAACACTATCTTAGGGCTGAGGCTAACCCTAACCCTAACACTATCCTACGGCTGATGCTAACCCTAACCTTAACCCTAACACTATCCTAGGGCTGATGCTAACCCTAACCTTAACACTATCCTAGGCCTGATGCTAACCCTAACCCTAACCCTAACACTATCCTAGGGCTGATGCTAACCCTAACCCTAACACTATCCTAGGGCTGATGCTAACCCTAACCCTAACCCTAACACTATCCTAGGGCTGATGCTAATCCTAACCCTAACACTATCCTAGGCCTGATGATAACCCTAACCCTAACCCTAACACTATCCTAGGGCAGATGCTAACCCTAACCCTAACCCTAACACTATCCTAGGGTTTATGTTAATCCTAACCCTAACACTATCCTAGGGCTGATGCTAACCCTAACCCTAACCCTAACACTCTCCAAGGGCTGATGCTAACCCTAACCCTATCCCTAACACTATCCTAGGGCCGATGCTAACACTAACCCTAACACTATCCTAGGGCTGATGCTAACCCTAACCCTAACCCTAACACTATATCTAGGGTTGATGCTAACCCTAACCCTAACACTATCCTAGGGCTGATGCTAACCCTAACCCTAACCCTAACACTATCCTAGGGCTGATGCTAACCCTAACCCTAACACTATCCTAGGGCTGATGCTAACCCTAACCCTAACCCTAACACTAACCTAGGGCTGACGCTAACCCTAACCCTAACACTATCCTAGGGCTGATGCTAACCCTAACCCTAACCCTAACACTATCCTAGGGCTGACGCTAACCCTAACCCTAACACTATCCTAGGGCTGATGGTAACCCTAACCCTAACCCTAACACTATCCTAGGGCTGATGATAACCCTAACCCTAACACTATCCTAGGGCTGATGCTAACCCTAACCCTAACCCTAACACTATCATAGGGCTGATGCTAACCCTAACCCTAACACTATCCTAGGGCTGATGCTAACCCTAACCCTAACCCTAACACTATCCTAGGGCTGATGCTAACCCTAACCCTAACACTATCCTAGGGCTGATGCTAACCCTAACCCTATCCCTAACATTATCCCAGTGCTGATGGTAACCCTAACCCTAACACTATCCGAGGGCTGATGCTAACCCTAACCCTAACCCTAACACTATCCTAGGGCTGATGCTAACACTAACCCTAACCCTAACACTATCCTAGGGCTGATGCCATCCCTAACCCTAACCCTAACACTATCCTAGGGCGGATGCTAACCCTAACCCTAACCCTAACACTATCCTAGGGCTGATGCTAACCGTAACACTAACACTATCCTAGGGCTGATGCTAACCCTAACCCTAACCCTAACATTATCCTAGGGCTGATGCTAACCCTATCCGTAACTCTAACACTATCTTAGGGCTGAGGCTAACCCTAACCCTAACACTATCCTACGGCTGATGCTAACCCTAACCCTAACCCTAACACTATCCTAGGGCTGATGCTAACCCTAAACCTAACACTATCCTAGGCCTGATGCTAACCCTAACCCTAACCCTAACACTATCCTAGGGCTGATGCTGACCCTAACACTAACACTATCCTAGGGCTGATGCTAACCCTAACCCTAACCCTAACACTATCCTAGGGCTGATGCTAACCCTAACCCTAACACTATCCTAGGCCTGATGATAACCCTAACCCTAACACTATCCTAGGGCTGATGCTAACCCTAACCCTAACATTATCCTAGGGCTGATGCTAACCCTAACACTAACCCTAACACTATCCTAGGGCTGATGCTAACCCTAACGCTAACCCTAACACTATCCTTGAAATGATGCTAAACCTAACCCTAACCCTAACACTATCCTAGGCCTGATGATAACCCTAACCCTAACCCTAACACTATCCTAGGGTTTATGTTAACCCTAACCCTAACACTATCCTAGGGCTGATGCTAACCCTAACACTAACACTATCCTAAGGCTGATGCTAACGTTAAGCCTAACCCTAACACTCTCCAAGGGCTGATGGTAACCCTAACCCTAACCCTAACACTATCCTAGGGCTGATGCTAACCCTAACCCTAACACTATCCTAGGGCTGATGCTAACCCTAACCCTAACCCTAACACTATATCTAGGGTTGATGCTATCCCTAACCCTAACACTATCCTAGGGCTGATGCTAACCCTAACCCTAACCCTAACACTATCCTAGGGCTGATGATAACCCTAACCCTAACACTATCCTAGGGCTGATGCTAACCCTAACCCTAACCCTAACACTAACCTAGGGCTGACGCTAACCCTAACCCTAACACTATCCTAGGGCTGATGCTAACCCTAACCCTAACACTATCCTAGGGCTGACGCTAACCCTAACACTAACACTCTCCTAGGGCTGATGCTAACCCTAACCCTAACCCTAACACTATCCTAGGCCTGATGATAACCCTAACCCTATCCCTAACACTATCCTAGGGTTTATGTTAACCCTAACCGTAACAGTATCCTAGGGCTGATGCTAACCCTAACCCTAACCCTAACACTATCCTAGGGCTGATGCTAACCCTAACCCTAACACTATGCTAGGGCTGATGCGAACCCTAACCTTAACCCTAACACTATCCTAGGGCTGATGCTAACCCTAACCCTAACTCTAACACTATCTTAGGGCTGAGGCTAACCCTAACCCTAACACTATCCTACGGCTGATGCTAACCCTAACCTTAACCCTAACACTATCCTAGGGCTGATGCTAACCCTAACCCTAACACTATCCTAGGCCTGATGCTAACCCTAACCCTAACCCTAACACTATCCTAGGGCTGATGCTAACCCTAACCCTAACACTATCCTAGGGCTGATGCTAACCCTAACCCTAACCCTAACACTATCCTAGGGCTGATGCTAACCCTAACCCTAACACTATCCTAGGCCTGATGATAACCCTAACCCTAACCCTAACACTATCCTAGGGCTGATGCTAACCCTAACCCTAACACTATCCTAGGGCTGATGCTAACCCTAACCCTAACCCTAACACTATCCTAGGGCTGATGCTAACCCTAACCCTAACACTATCCTAGGCCTGATGCTAACCCTAACCCTTACCCTAACACTATCCTAGGGCTGATGCTAAACCTAACCATAACCCTAACACCATCCTAGGGCTGATGCTAACCCTAACCCTAACCCTAACACTATCCTAGGGCTGATGCTAACCCTAACCCTAACACTCTCCTAGGCCTGATGCTAACCCTAACCCTAACACTATCCTAGGGCTGATGCTAACCCTAACCCTAACCCTAACACTATCCTAGGGCTGATGCTAACCCTAACCCTGACACTATCCTAGGCCTGATGATAACCCTAACCCTAACCCTAACACTATCCTAGGGCTGATGCTAACCCTAACCCTAACACTATCCTAGGGCTGATGCTAACCCTAACCCTAACCCTAACACTATCCTAGGGCTGATGCTAACCCTAACCCTAACACTATCCTAGGCCTGATGCTAACCCTAACCCTTACCCTAACACTATCCTAGGGCTGATGCTAAACCTAACCATAACCCTAACACTATCCTAGGGCTGATGCTAACCCTAACCCTAACCCTAACACTATCCTAGGGCTGATGCTAACCCTAACCCTAACACTATCCTAGGCCTGATGCTAACCCTAACCCTAACACTATCCTAGGGCTGATGCTAACCCTAACCCTAACCCTAACACTATCCTAGGCCTGATGATAACCCTAACCCTAACCCTAACACTATCCTAGTGTTTATGTTAACCCTAACCCTAACACTATCCTAGGGCTGATGCTAACCCTAACCCTAACGCTAACACTATCCTAGGGCGGATGCTAACCCTAACCCTAACCCTAACACTATCCTAGGGCTGATGGTAACCGTAACACTAACACTATGCTAGGGCTGATGCTAACCCTAACCCTAACCCTAACATTATCCTAGGGCTGATGCTAACCCTAACCCTAACTCTAACACTATCTTAGGGCTGAGGCTAACCCTAACCCTAACACTATCCTACGGCTGATGCTAACCCTAACCCTAACCCTAACACTATCCTTGAACTGATGCTAACCCTAACCCTAACCCTAACACTATCCTAGGCCTGATGATAACCCTAACCCTAACCCTAACACTATCCTAGTGTTTATGTTAACCCTAACCCTAACACTATCCTAGGGCTGATGCTAACCCTAACCCTAACGCTAACACTATCCTAGGGCGGATGCTAACCCTAACCCTAACCCTAACACTATCCTAGGGCTGATGGTAACCGTAACACTAACACTATGCTAGGGCTGATGCTAACCCTAACCCTAACCCTAACATTATCCTAGGGCTGATGCTAACCCTAACCCTAACTCTAACACTATCTTAGGGCTGAGGCTAACCCTAACCCTAACACTATCCTACGGCTGATGCTAACCCTAACCCTAACCCTAACACTATCCTAGGGCTGATGCTAACCCTAACCCTAACACTATCCTAGGCCTGATGCGAACCCTAACCCTAACCCTAACACTATCCTAGGGCTGATGCGAACCCTAACCCTAACACTATCCTAGGGCTGATGCTAACCCTAACCCTAACCCTAACACTATCCTAGGGCTGATGCTAACCCTAACTCTAACACTATCCTAGGCCTGATGATAACCCTAACCCTAACCCTAACACTATCCTAGGGCTGATGCTAACCCTAACCCTAACACTATCCTAGGGCTGATGCTAACCCTATCCCTAACCCTAACACTATCCTAGGGCTGATGCTAACCCTAACGCTAACCCTAACACTATACTTGAACTGATGCTAACCCTAACCCTAACCCTAACACTATCCTAGGCCTGATGATAACCCTAACCCTAACCCTAACACTATCCTAGGGTTTATGTTAACCCTAACCCTAACACTATCCTAGGGCTGATGCTAACCCTAACCCTAAACCTAACACTATCCTAGGGCGGATGCTAACCCTAACCCTAACCCTAACACTATCCTAGGGCTGATGCTAACCCTAACACTAACACTATCCTAGGGCTGATGCTAACCGTAACCCTAACCCTAACACTCTCCAAGGGCTGATGCTAACCCTAACCCTAACCCTAACACTATCCTAGGGCTGATGCTAACCGTAACCCTAACACTATCCGTGGCCTGATGCTAACCCTAACCCTAACCCTAACACTATCCTAGGGCTGATGCTGACCCTAACACTAACACTAACCTAGGGCTGATGCTAACCCTAACCCTAACCCTAACACTATCCTAGGGCTGATGCTAACCCTAACCCTAACACTATCCTAGGCCTGATGATAACCCTACCCCTAACTCTAACACTATCCTAGGGCTGATGCTAACCCTAACCCTAACACTATCCTAGGGCTGATGCTAACCCTAACACTAACCCTAACACTATCCTAGGGCTGATGCTAACCCTAACGCTAACCCTAACACTATCCTTGGAATGATGCTAACCCTAACCCTAACCCTAACACTATCCTAGGCCTGATGATAACCCTAACCCTAACCCTAACACTATCCTAGGGTTTATGTTAACCCTAACCCTAACACTATCCTAGGGCTGATGCTAACCCTAACCCTAAACCTAACACTATCCTAGGGCGGATGCTAACCCTAACCCTAACCCTAACACTATCCTAGGGCTGATGCTAACCCTAACCCTAACACTATCCTAGGGCTGATGCTAACCCTAACCCTAACCCTAACACTATATCTAGGGTTGATGCTAACCCTAACCCTAACACTATCCTAGGCCTGATGCTAACCCTAACCCTTACCCTAACACTATCCTAGGGCTGATGCTAAACCTAACCATAACCCTAACACTATCCTAGGGCTGATGCTAACCCTAACCCTAACCCTAACACTATCCTAGGGCTGATGCTAACCCTAACCCTAACACTATCCTAGGCCTGATGCTAACCCTAACCCTAACACTATCCTAGGGCTGATGCTAACCCTAACCCTAACCCTAACACTATCCTAGGCCTGATGATAACCCTAACCCTAACCCTAACACTATCCTAGTGTTTATGTTAACCCTAACCCTAACACTATCCTAGGGCTGATGCTAACCCTAACCCTAACGCTAACACTATCCTAGGGCGGATGCTAACCCTAACCCTAACCCTAACACTATCCTAGGGCTGATGGTAACCGTAACACTAACACTATGCTAGGGCTGATGCTAACCCTAACCCTAACCCTAACATTATCCTAGGGCTGATGCTAACCCTAACCCTAACTCTAACACTATCTTAGGGCTGAGGCTAACCCTAACCCTAACACTATCCTACGGCTGATGCTAACCCTAACCCTAACCCTAACACTATCCTTGAACTGATGCTAACCCTAACCCTAACCCTAACACTATCCTAGGCCTGATGATAACCCTAACCCTAACCCTAACACTATCCTAGTGTTTATGTTAACCCTAACCCTAACACTATCCTAGGGCTGATGCTAACCCTAACCCTAACGCTAACACTATCCTAGGGCGGATGCTAACCCTAACCCTAACCCTAACACTATCCTAGGGCTGATGGTAACCGTAACACTAACACTATGCTAGGGCTGATGCTAACCCTAACCCTAACCCTAACATTATCCTAGGGCTGATGCTAACCCTAACCCTAACTCTAACACTATCTTAGGGCTGAGGCTAACCCTAACCCTAACACTATCCTACGGCTGATGCTAACCCTAACCCTAACCCTAACACTATCCTAGGGCTGATGCTAACCCTAACCCTAACACTATCCTAGGCCTGATGCGAACCCTAACCCTAACCCTAACACTATCCTAGGGCTGATGCGAACCCTAACCCTAACACTATCCTAGGGCTGATGCTAACCCTAACCCTAACCCTAACACTATCCTAGGGCTGATGCTAACCCTAACTCTAACACTATCCTAGGCCTGATGATAACCCTAACCCTAACCCTAACACTATCCTAGGGCTGATGCTAACCCTAACCCTAACACTATCCTAGGGCTGATGCTAACCCTATCCCTAACCCTAACACTATCCTAGGGCTGATGCTAACCCTAACGCTAACCCTAACACTATACTTGAACTGATGCTAACCCTAACCCTAACCCTAACACTATCCTAGGCCTGATGATAACCCTAACCCTAACCCTAACACTATCCTAGGGTTTATGTTAACCCTAACCCTAACACTATCCTAGGGCTGATGCTAACCCTAACCCTAAACCTAACACTATCCTAGGGCGGATGCTAACCCTAACCCTAACCCTAACACTATCCTAGGGCTGATGCTAACCCTAACACTAACACTATCCTAGGGCTGATGCTAACCGTAACCCTAACCCTAACACTCTCCAAGGGCTGATGCTAACCCTAACCCTAACCCTAACACTATCCTAGGGCTGATGCTAACCGTAACCCTAACACTATCCGTGGCCTGATGCTAACCCTAACCCTAACCCTAACACTATCCTAGGGCTGATGCTGACCCTAACACTAACACTAACCTAGGGCTGATGCTAACCCTAACCCTAACCCTAACACTATCCTAGGGCTGATGCTAACCCTAACCCTAACACTATCCTAGGCCTGATGATAACCCTACCCCTAACTCTAACACTATCCTAGGGCTGATGCTAACCCTAACCCTAACACTATCCTAGGGCTGATGCTAACCCTAACACTAACCCTAACACTATCCTAGGGCTGATGCTAACCCTAACGCTAACCCTAACACTATCCTTGGAATGATGCTAACCCTAACCCTAACCCTAACACTATCCTAGGCCTGATGATAACCCTAACCCTAACCCTAACACTATCCTAGGGTTTATGTTAACCCTAACCCTAACACTATCCTAGGGCTGATGCTAACCCTAACCCTAAACCTAACACTATCCTAGGGCGGATGCTAACCCTAACCCTAACCCTAACACTATCCTAGGGCTGATGCTAACCCTAACCCTAACACTATCCTAGGGCTGATGCTAACCCTAACCCTAACCCTAACACTATATCTAGGGTTGATGCTAACCCTAACCCTAACACTATCCTAGGGCTGATGCTAACCCTAACACTAACACTATCCTAAGGCTGATGCTAACCCTAAGCCTAACCCTAACACTCTCCAAGGGCTGATGCTAACCCTAACCCTAACCCTAACACTATCCTAGGGCTGATGCTAACCCTAACCCTAACACTATCCTAGGGCTGATGCTAACCCTAACCCTAACCCTAACACTATATCTAGGGTTGATGCTAACCCTAACCCTAACACTATCCTAGGGCTGATGCTAACCCTACCTTAACCCTAACACTATCCTAGGGCTGATGCTAACCCTAACCCTAACAATATCCTAGGGCGGATGCTAACCCTAACCCTAACCCTAACACTAACCTAGGGCTGACGCTAACGCTAACCCTAACACTATCCTAGGGCTGATGTTAACCCTAACCCTAACCCTAACACTATCCTAGGGCTGACGCTAACCCTAACACTAACACTATCCTAGGGCTGATGCTAACCCTAACCCTAACCCTAACACTATCCTAGGCCTGATGATAACCCTAACCCTATCCCTAACACTATCCTAGGGTTTATGTTAACCCTAACTCTAACAGTATCCTAGGGCTGATGCTAACCCTAACCCTAACCCTAACACTATCCTAGGGCTGATGCTAACCCTAACCCTAACTCTAACACTATCTTAGGGCTGAGGCTAACCCTAACCCTAACACTATCCTACGGCTGATGCTAACCCTAACCTTAACCCTAACACTATCCTAGGGCTGATGCTAACCCTAACCTTAACACTATCCTAGGCCTGATGCTAACCCTAACCCTAACCCTAACACTATCCTAGGGCTGATGCTAACCCTAACCCTAACACTATCCTAGGGCTGATGCTAACCCTAACCCTAACCCTAACACTATCCTAGGGCTGATGCTAACCCTAACCCTAACACTATCCTAGGCCTGATGATAACCCTAACCCTAACCCTAACACTATCCTAGGGCTGATGCTAACCCTAACCCTAACACTATCCTAGGGCTGATGCTAACCCTAATCCTAAACCTAACACTATCCTAGGGCTGATGCTAACCCTAACCCTAACACTATCCTAGGCCTGATGCTAACCCTAACCCTTACCCTAACACTATCCTAGCGCTGATGCTAAACCTAACCATAACCCTAACACTATCCTAGGGCAGATGCTAACCCTAACCCTAACCCTAACACTATCCTAGGGTTTATGTTAACCCTAACCCTAACACTATCCTAGGGCTGATGCTAACCCTAACCCTAACCCTAACACTCTCCAAGGGCTGATGCTAACCCTAACCCTATCCCTAACACTATCCTAGGGCCGATGCTAACACTAACCCTAACACTATCCTAGGGCTGATGCTAACCCTAACCCTAACCCTAACACTATATCTAGGGTTGATGCTAACCCTAACCCTAACACTATCCTAGGGCTGATGCTAACCCTAACCCTAACCCTAACACTATCCTAGGGCTGATGCTAACCCTAACCCTAACACTATCCTAGGGCTGATGCTAACCCTAACCCTAACCCTAACACTAACCTAGGGCTGACGCTAACCCTAACCCTAACACTATCCTAGGGCTGATGCTAACCCTAACCCTAACCCTAACACTATCCTAGGGCTGACGCTAACCCTAACCCTAACACTATCCTAGGGCTGATGGTAACCCTAACCCTAACCCTAACACTATCCTAGGGCTGACGCTAACCCTAACCCTAACACTATCCTAGGGCTGATGCTAACCCTAACCCTAACCCTAACACTATGCTAGGGCTGATGCTAACCCTAACCCTAACACTATCCTAGGGCTGATGCTAACCCTAACCCTAACCCTAACACTATCCTAGGGCTGATGCTAACCCTAACCCTAACACTATCCTAGGGCTGATGCTAACCCTAACCCTATCCCTAACATTATCCCAGTGCTGATGGTAACCCTAACCCTAACACTATCCGAGGGCTGATGCTAACCCTAACCCTAACCCTAACACTATCCTAGGGCTGATGCTAACACTAACCCTAACCCTAACACTATCCTAGGGCTGATGCCATCCCTAACCCTAACCCTAACACTATCCTAGGGCGGATGCTAACCCTAACCCTAACCCTAACACTATCCTAGGGCTGATGCTAACCGTAACACTAACACTATCCTAGGGCTGATGCTAACCCTAACCCTAACCCTAACATTATCCTAGGGCTGATGCTAACCCTATCCGTAACTCTAACACTATCTTAGGGCTGAGGCTAACCCTAACCCTAACACTATCCTACGGCTGATGCTAACCCTAACCCTAACCCTAACACTATCCTAGGGCTGATGCTAACCCTAACCCTAACACTATCCTAGGCCTGATGCAAACCCTAACCCTAACCCTAACACTATCCTAGGGCTGATGCTGACCCTAACACTAACACTATCCTAGGGCTGATGCTAACCCTAACCCTAACCCTAACACTATCCTAGGGCTGATGCTAACCCTAACCCTAACACTATCCTAGGCCTGATGATAACCCTAACCCTAACCCTAACACTATCCTAGGGCTGATGCTAACCCTAACCCTAACACTATCCTAGGGCTGATGCTAACCCTAACACTAACCCTAACACTATCCTAGGGCTGATGCTAACCCTAACGCTAACCCTAACACTATCCTTGAAATGATGCTAAACCTAACCCTAACCCTAACACTATCCTAGGCCTGATGATAACCCTAACCCTAACCCTAACACTATCCTAGGGTTTATGTTAACCCTAACCCTAACACTATCCTAGGGCTGATGCTAACCCTAACCCTAAACCTAACACTATCCTAGGGCTGATGCTAACCCTAACCCTAACCCTAACACTATCCTAGGCCTGATGATAACCCTAACCCTATCCCTAACACTATCCTAGGGTTTATGTTAACCCTAACTCTAACAGTATCCTAGGGCTGATGCTAACCCTAACCCTAACCCTAACACAATCCTAGGGCTGATGCTAACCCTAACCCTAACTCTAACACTATCTTAGGGCTGAGGCTAACCCTAACCCTAACACTATCCTACGGCTGATGCTAACCCTAACCTTAACCCTAACACTATCCTAGGGCTGATGCTAACCCTAACCTTAACACTATCCTAGGCCTGATGCTAACCCTAACCCTAACCCTAACACTATCCTAGGGCTGATGCTAACCCTAACCCTAACACTATCCTAGGGCTGATGCTAACCCTAACCCTAACCCTAACACTATCCTAGGGCTGATGCTAACCCTAACCCTAACACTATCCTAGGCCTGATGATAACCCTAACCCTAACCCTAACACTATCCTAGGGCTGATGCTAACCCTAACCCTAACACTATCCTAGGGCTGATGCTAACCCTAATCCTAAACCTAACACTATCCTAGGGCTGATGCTAACCCTAACCCTAACACTATCCTAGGCCTGATGCTAACCCTAACCCTTACCCTAACACTATCCTAGCGCTGATGCTAAACCTAACCATAACCCTAACACTATCCTAGGGCAGATGCTAACCCTAACCCTAACCCTAACACTATCCTAGGGTTTATGTTAACCCTAACCCTAACACTATCCTAGGGCTGATGCTAACCCTAACCCTAACCCTAACACTCTCCAAGGGCTGATGCTAACCCTAACCCTATCCCTAACACTATCCTAGGGCCGATGCTAACACTAACCCTAACACTATCCTAGGGCTGATGCTAACCCTAACCCTAACCCTAACACTATATCTAGGGTTGATGCTAACCCTAACCCTAACACTATCCTAGGGCTGATGCTAACCCTAACCCTAACCCTAACACTATCCTAGGGCTGATGCTAACCCTAACCCTAACACTATCCTAGGGCTGATGCTAACCCTAACCCTAACCCTAACACTAACCTAGGGCTGACGCTAACCCTAACCCTAACACTATCCTAGGGCTGATGCTAACCCTAACCCTAACCCTAACACTATCCTAGGGCTGACGCTAACCCTAACCCTAACACTATCCTAGGGCTGATGGTAACCCTAACCCTAACCCTAACACTATCCTAGGGCTGATGATAACCCTAACCCTAACACTATCCTAAGCTGATGCTAACCCTAACCCTAACCCTAACACTATCCTAGGGCTGATGCTAACCCTAACCCTAACACTATCCTAGGGCTGATGCTAACCCTAACCCTATCCCTAACATTATCCCAGTGCTGATGGTAACCCTAACCCTAACACTATCCGAGGGCTGATGCTAACCCTAACCCTAACCCTAACACTATCCTAGGGCTGATGCTAACACTAACCCTAACCCTAACACTATCCTAGGGCTGATGCCATCCCTAACCCTAACCCTAACACTATCCTAGGGCGGATGCTAACCCTAACCCTAACCCTAACACTATCCTAGGGCTGATGCTAACCGTAACACTAACACTATCCTAGGGCTGATGCTAACCCTAACCCTAACCCTAACATTATCCTAGGGCTGATGCTAACCCTATCCGTAACTCTAACACTATCTTAGGGCTGAGGCTAACCCTAACCCTAACACTATCCTACGGCTGATGCTAACCCTAACCCTAACCCTAACACTATCCTAGGGCTGATGCTAACCCTAACCCTAACACTATCCTAGGCCTGATGCAAACCCTAACGCTAACCCTAACACTATCCTTGAAATGATGCTAAACCTAACCCTAACCCTAACACTATCCTAGGCCTGATGATAACCCTAACCCTAACCCTAACACTATCCTAGGGTTTATGTTAACCCTAACCCTAACACTATCCTAGGGCTGATGCTAACCCTAACCCTAAACCTAACACTATCCTAGGGCGGATGGTAACCCTAACCCTAACCCTAACACTATCCTAGGGCTGATGCTAACCCTAACACTAACACTATCCTAAGGCTGATGCTAACCCTAAGCCTAACCCTAACACTCTCCAAGGGCTGATGCTAACCCTAACCCTAACCCTAACACTATCCTAGGGCTGATGCTAACCCTAACCCTAACACTATCCTAGGGCTGATGCTAACCCTAACCCTAACCCTAACACTATATCTAGGGTTGATGCTATCCCTAACCCTAACACTATCCTAGGGCTGATGCTAACCCTAACCCTAACCCTAACACTATCCTAGGGCTGATGATAACCCTAACCCTAACACTATCCTAGGGCTGATGCTAACCCTAACCCTAACCCTAACACTAACCTAGGGCTGACGCTAACCCTAACCCTAACACTATCGTAGGGCTGATGCTAACCCTAACCCTAACACTATCCTAGGGCTGACGCTAACCCTAACACTAACACTCTCCTAGGGCTGATGCTAACCCTAACCCTAACCCTAACACTATCCTAGGCCTGATGATAACCCTAACCCTATCCCTAACACTATCCTAGGGTTTATGTTAACCCTAACCCTAACAGTATCCTAGGGCTGATGCTAACCCTAACCCTAACCCTAACACTATCCTAGGGCTGATGCTAACCCTAACCCTAACACTATGCTAGGGCTGATGCGAACCCTAACCTTAACCCTAACACTATCCTAGGGCTGATGCTAACCCTAACCCTAACTCTAACACTATCTTAGGGCTGAGGCTAACCCTAACCCTAACACTATCCTACGGCTGATGCTAACCCTAACCTTAACCCTAACACTATCCTAGGGCTGATGCTAACCCTAACCCTAACACTATCCTAGGCCTGATGCTAACCCTAACCCTAACCCTAACACTATCCTAGGGCTGATGCTAACCCTAACCCTAACACTATCCTAGGGCTGATGCTAACCCTAACCCTAACCCTAACACTATCCTAGGGCTGATGCTAACCCTAACCCTAACACTATCCTAAGCCTGATGATAACCCTAACCCTAACCCTAACACTATCCTAGGGCTGTTGCTAACCCTAACCCTAACACTATCCTAGGGCTGATGCTAACCCTAACCCTAACCCTAACACTATCCTAGGGCTGATGCTAACCCTAACCCTAACACTATCCTAGGCCTGATGCTAACCCTAACCCTTACCCTAACACTATCCTAGGGCTGATGCTAAACCTAACCATAACCCTAACACCATCCTAGGGCTGATGCTAACCCTAACCCTAACCCTAACACTATCCTAGGGCTGATGCTAACCCTAACCCTAACACTATCCTAGGCCTGATGCTAACCCTAACCCTAACACTATCCTAGGGCTGATGCTAACCCTAACCCTAACCCTAACACTATCCTAGGAGTGATGCTAACCCTATCCCTAACCCTAACACTCTCCTAGGGCTGAGGCTAACCCTAACCCTAACACTATCCTAGGTCTGATGCTAACCCTAACCCTAACCCAAACACTATCCTAGGGTTGATGCTAACCCTAACCCTAACACGATCCTAGGGCTGATGCTAACCCTAACCCTAACCCTAACACTATCCTTGGGCTGATGCTAACCCTAACCGTAACACTATCCTGGGCCTGATGCTAACCCTAACCCTAACTCTAACACTATCCCAGGGATGATGCTAACCCTAACCCTAACACTATCCTTGGGCTGATGCTAACCCTACCCCTACCCCTAACACTATCCTAGGGCAGATGCTAACCCTAACGCTAACCCTAAAGCTTTCCTTGAACTGATGCTAACCCTAACCCTAACCCTAACACTATCCTAGGCCTGATGATAACCCTAACCCTAACCCTAACACTATCCTAGTGTTTATGTTAACCCTAACCCTAACACTATCCTAGGGCTGATGCTAACCCTAACCCTAACGCTAACACTATCCTAGGGCGGATGCTAACCCTAACACTAACCCTAACACTATCCTAGGGCTGATGGTAACCGTAACACTAACACTATGCTAGGGCTGATGCTAACCCTAACCCTAACCCTATCATTATCCTAGGGCTGATGCTAACCCTAACCCTAACTCTAACACTATCTTAGGGCTGAGGCTAACCCTAACCCTAACACTATCCTACAGCTGATGCTAACCCTAACCCTAACCCTAACACTATCCTAGGGCTGATGCTAACCCTAACCCTAACACTATCCTAGGCCTGATGCTAACCCTAACCATAACCCTAACACTATCCTAGGGCTGATGCGAACCCTAACCCTAACACTATCCTAGGGCTGATGCTAACCCTAACCCTAACCCTAACACTATCCTAGGGCTGATGCTAACCCTAACTCTAACACTATCCTAGGCCTGATGATAACCCTAACCCTAACCCTAACACTATCCTAGGGCTGATGCTAACCCTAACCCTAACACTATCCTAGGGCTGATGCTAACCCTATCCCTAACCCTAACACTATCCTAGGGCTGATGCTAACCCTAACGCTAACCCTAACACTATACTTGAACTGATGCTAACCCTAACCCTAACACTATCCTAGGGCTGATGCTAACCCTAATCCTAAACCTAACACTATCCTAGGGCTGATGCTAACCCTAACCCTAACACTATCCTAGGCCTGATGCTAACCCTAACCCTTACCCTAACACTATCCTAGCGCTGATGCTAAACCTAACCATAATCCTAACACTATCCTAGGGCAGATGCTAACCCTAACCCTAACCCTAACACTATCCTAGGGTTTATGTTAACCCTAACCCTAACACTATCCTAGGGCTGATGCTAACCCTAACCCTAACCCTAACACTCTCCAAGGGCTGATGCTAACCCTAACCCTATCCCTAACACTATCCTAGGGCCGATGCTAACACTAACCCTAACACTATCCTAGGGCTGATGCTAACCCTAACCCTAACCCTAACACTATATCTAGGGTTGATGCTAACCCTAACCCTAACACTATCCTAGGGCTGATGCTAACCCTAACCCTAACCCTAACACTATCCTAGGGCTGATGCTAACCCTAACCCTAACACTATCCTAGGGCTGATGCTAACCCTAACCCTAACCCTAACACTAACCTAGGGCTGACGCTAACCCTAACCCTAACACTATCCTAGGGCTGATGCTAACCCTAACCCTAACCCTAACACTATCCTAGGGCTGACGCTAACCCTAACCCTAACACTATCCTAGGGCTGATGGTAACCCTAACCCTAACCCTAACACTATCCTAGGGCTGATGATAACCCTAACCCTAACACTATCCTAGGGCTGATGCTAACCCTAACCCTAACCCTAACACTATCATAGGGCTGATGCTAACCCTAACCCTAACACTATCCTAGGGCTGATGCTAACCCTAACCCTTACCCTAACACTATCCTAGGGCTGATGCTAACCCTAAACCTAACACTATCCTAGGGCTGATGCTAACCCTAACCCTATCCCTAACATTATCCCAGTGCTGATGGTAACCCTAACCCTAACACTATCCGAGGGCTGATGCTAACCCTAACCCTAACCCTAACACTATCCTAGGGCTGATGCTAACACTAACCCTAACCCTAACACTATCCTAGGGCTGATGCCATCCCTAACCCTAACCCTAACACTATCCTAGGGCGGATGCTAACCCTAACCCTAACCCTAACACTATCCTAGGGCTGATGCTAACCGTAACACTAACACTATCCTAGGGCTGATGCTAACCCTAACCCTAACCCTAACATTATCCTAGGGCTGATGCTAACCCTATCCGTAACTCTAACACTATCTTAGGGCTGAGGCTAACCCTAACCCTAACACTATCCTACGGCTGATGCTAACCCTAACCCTAACAATAACACTATCCTAGGGCTGATGCTAACCCTAACCCTAACACTATCCTAGGCCTGATGCTAACCCTAACCCTAACCCTAACACTATCCTAGGGCTGATGCTGACCCTAACACTAACACTATCCTAGGGCTGATGCTAACCCTAACCCTAACCCTAACACTATCCTAGGGCTGATGCTAACCCTAACCCTAACACTATCCTAGGCCTGATGATAACCCTAACCCTAACCCTAACACTATCCTAGGGCTGATGCTAACCCTAACCCTAACACTATCCTAGGGCTGATGCTAACCCTAACACTAACCCTAACACTATCCTAGGGCTGATGCTAACCCTAACGCTAACCCTAACACTATCCTTGAAATGATGCTAAACCTAACCCTAACCCTAACACTATCCTAGGCCTGATGATAACCCTAACCCTAACCCTAACACTATCCTAGGGTTTATGTTAACCCTAACCCTAACACTATCCTAGGGCTGATGCTAACCCTAACCCTAAACCTAACACTATCCTAGGGCGGATGCTAACCCTAACCCTAACCCTAACACTATCCTAGGGCTGATGCTAACCCTAACACTAACACTATCCTAAGGCTGATGCTAACCCTAAGCCTAACACTAACACTCTCCAAGGGCTGATGCTAACCCTAACCCTAACCCTAACACTATCCTAGGGCTGATGCTAACCCTAACCCTAACACTATCCTAGGGCTGATGCTAACCCTAACCCTAACCCTAACACTATATCTAGGGTTGATGCTATCCCTAACCCTAACACTATCCTAGGGCTGATGCTAACCCTAACCCTAACCCTAACACTATCCTAGGGCTGATGATAACCCTAACCCTAACACTATCCTAGGGCTGATGCTAACCCTAACCCTAACCCTAACACTAACCTAGGGCTGACGCTAACCCTAACCCTAACACTATCCTAGGGCTGATGCTAACCCTAACCCTAACACTATCCTAGGGCTGACGCTAACCCTAACACTAACACTCTCCTAGGGCTGATGCTAACCCTAACCCTAACCCTAACACTATCCTAGGCCTGATGATAACCCTAACCCTATCCCTAACACTATCCTAGGGTTTATGTTAACCCTAACCCTAACAGTATCCTAGGGCTGATGCTAACCCTAACCCTAACCCTAACACTATCGTAGGGCTGATGCTAACCCTAAACCTAACACTATGCTAGGGCTGATGCGAACCCTAACCTTAACCCTAACACTATCCTAGGGCTGATGCTAACCCTAACCCTAACTCTAACACTATCTTAGGGCTGAGGCTAACCCTAACCCTAACACTATCCTACGGCTGATGCTAACCCTAACCTTAACCCTAACACTATCCTAGGGCTGATGCTAACCCTAACCCTAACACTATCCTAGGCCTGATGCTAACCCTAACCCTAACCCTAACACTATCCTAGGGCTGATGCTAACCCTAACCCTAACACTATCCTAGGGCTGATGCTAACCCTAACCCTAACCCTAACACTATCCTAGGGCTGATGCTAACCCTAACCCTAACACTATCCTAGGCCTGATGATAACCCTAACCCTAACCCTAACACTATCCTAGGGCTGATGCTAACCCTAACCCTAACACTATCCTAGGGCTGATGCTAACCCTAACCCTAACCCTAACACTATCCTAGGGCTGATGCTAACCCTAACCCTAACACTATCCTAGGCCTGATGCTAACCCTAACCCTTACCCTAACACTATCCTAGGGCTGATGCTAACCCTAACCATAACCCTAACACCATCCTAGGGCTGATGCTAACCCTAACCCTAACCCTAACACTATCCTAGGGCTGATGCTAACCCTAACCCTAACACTATCCTAGGCCTGATGCTAACCCTAACCCTAACACTATCCTAGGGCTGATGCTAACCCTAACCCTAACCCTAACACTATCCTAGGGCTGATGCTAACCCTAACCCTAACACTATCCTAGGGCTGATGCTAACCCTAACCCTAACCCTAACACTATATCCTGGGTTGATGCTAACCCTAACCCTAACCCTAACACTATCCTAGGGCTGATGCTAACCCTAACCCCATCCCTAACACTATCCTAGGGCTGATGCTAACCCTAACCCTAACCCTAACACTATCCTAGGGCTGATGCTAACCCTAACCCTAACACTATCCTAGGGCTGATGCTAACCCTAACCCTAACCATAACACTATCCTAGGGCTGATGCTAACCCTAACCCTAACACCATCCTTGGGCTGATGCTAACCCTAACCCTATCCCTAACATTATCCCAGGGCTGATGCTAACCCTAACCCTAACACTATCCGAGGGCTGATGCTAACCCTAACCCTAACCCTAACACTATCCTAGGGCTGATGCTAACCCTAACCCTAACCCTAACACTATCCTAGGGCTGTTGCTAACCCTAACCCTAACCCTAACACTATCCTAGGGCGGATGCTAACCCTAACCCTAACCCTAACACTATCCTAGGGCTGATGCTAACCGTAACACTAACACTATCCTAGGGCTGATGCTAACCCTAACCCTAACCCTAACATTATCCTAGGGCTGATGCTAACCCTAACCCTAACTCTAACACTATCCTAGGGCTGATGCTAACCCTAATACTAACACTATCCTAGGGCTGATGCTAACCCTAACCCTAACCCTAACACTATCCTAGGGCTGATGCTAACCCTAACCCTAACACTATCCTAGGCCTGATGATAACCCGAACCCTAACCCTAACACTATATCTAGGGTTGATGCTATCCCTAACCCTAACACTATCCTAGGGCTGATGCTAACCCTAACCCTAACCCTAACACTATCCTAGGGCTGATGCTAACCCTAACCCTAACACTATCCTAGGCCTGATGCTAACCCTACCCCTAACACTATCCTAGGGCTGATGCTAACCCTAACCCTAACCCTAACACTATCCTAGGAGTGATGCTAACCCTATCCCTAACCCTAACACTCTCCTAGGGCTGAGGCTAACCCTAACCCTAACACTATCCTAGGTCTGATGCTAACCCTAACCCTAACCCAAACACTATCCTAGGGTTGATGCTAACCCTAACCCTAACACTATCCTAGGGCTGATGCTAACCCTAACCCTAACCCTAACACTATCCTTGGGCTGATGCTAACCCTAACCGTAACACTATCCTGGGCCTGATGCTAACCCTAACCCTAACCCTAACACTATCCCAGGGATGATGCTAACCCTAACCCTAACACTATCCTTGGGCTGATGCTAACCCTACCCCTACCCCTAACACTATCCTAGGGCAGATGCTAACCCTAACGCTAACCCTAAAGCTTTCCTTGAACTGATGCTAACCCTAACCCTAACCCTAACACTATCCTAGGCCTGATGATAACCCTAACCCTAACCCTAACACTATCCTAGTGTTTATGTTAACCCTAACCCTAACACTATCCTAGGGCTGATGCTAACCCTAACCCTAACGCTAACACTATCCTAGGGCGGATGCTAACCCTAACACTAACCCTAACACTATCCTAGGGCTGATGGTAACCGTAACACTAACACTATGCTAGGGCTGATGCTAACCCTAACCCTAACCCTAACATTATCCTAGGGCTGATGCTAACCCTAACCCTAACTCTAACACTATCTTAGGGCTGAGGCTAACCCTAACCCTAACACTATCCTACGGCTTATGCTAACCCTAACCCTAACCCTAACACTATCCTAGGGCTGATGCTAACCCTAACCCTAACACTATCCTAGGCCTGATGCTAACCCTAACCGTAACCCTAACACTATCCTAGGGATGATGCGAACCCTAACCCTAACACTATCCTAGGGCTGATGCTAACCCTAACCCTAACCCTAACACTATCCTAGGGCTGATGCTAACCCTAACTCTAACACTATCCTAGGCCTGATGATAACCCTAACCCTAACCCTAACACTATCCTAGGGCTGATGCTAACCCTAACCCTAACACTATCCTAGGGCTGATGCTAACCCTATCCCTAACCCTAACACTATCCTAGGGCTGATGCTAACCCTAACGCTAACCCTAACACTATACTTGAACTGATGCTAACCCTAACCCTAACCCTAACACTATCCTAGGCCTGATGATAACCCAAACCCTAACCCTAACACTATCCTAGGGTTTATGTTAACCCTAACCCTAACACTATCCTAGGGCTGATGCTAACCCTAACCCTAAACCTAACACTATCCTAGGGCGGATGCTAACCCTAACCCTAACCCTAACACTATCCTAGGGCTGATGCTAACCCTAACACTAACACTATCCTAGGGCTGATGCTAACCGTAACCCTAACCCTAACACTCTCCAAGGGCTGATGCTAACCCTAACCCTAACCCTAACACTATCCTAGGGCTGATGCTAACCCTAACCCTAACACTATCCTAGGGCTGATGCTAACCCTAACCCTAACCCTAACACTATATCCTGGGTTGATGCTAACCCTAACCCTAACACTATCCTAGGGCTGATGCTAACCCTAACCCTAACCCTAACACTATCCTAGGGCTGATGCTAAACCTGACCCTAACACTATCCTAGGGCTGATGCTAACCCTAACCCTAACCCTAACACTAACCTAGGGCTGACGCTAACCCTGACCCTAACACTATCCTAGGGCTGATGCTAACCCTAACCCTAACCCTAACACTATCCTAGGGCTGACGCTAACCCTAACCCTAACACTGTCCTAGGGCTGATGCTAACCCTAACCCTAACCCTAACACTATCCTAGGGCTGATGCTAACCCTAACCCTAACACTATCCTAGGGCTGATGCTAACCCTAACCCTAACCCTAACACTATCGTAGGGCTGATGCTAACTCTAACCCTAACACTATCCTAGGGCTGATGCTAACCCTATCCCTAACCCTAACACTATCCTAGGGCTGATGCTAACCCTAACCCTGACACAATCCTAGGGCTGATGCTAACCCTAACCCTATCCCTAACATTATCCCGGGGCTGATGCTAACCCTAACCCTAACACTATCCTAGGGCTGATGCTAACCCTAACCCTAACCCTAACACTATCCTAGGGCTGATGCTAACCCTAACCCTAACCCTAACACTATCCTAAGGCTGATGCTAACCCTAACCCTAACCCTAACACTATCCTAGGGCTGATGCTAACCCTAACCCTAATACTATCCTAGGGCTGATGCTAACCCTAACCCTAACCCTAACACTATCCTAGGGCTGATGCTAACCCTAACCCTAACACTATCCTAGGGCTGATGCTAACCCTAACCCTATCCCTAACATTATCCCAGGGCTGATGCTAACACTAACCCTAACACTATCCGTGGGCTGATGCTAACCCTAACCCTAACCCTAACACTATCCTAGGGCTGATGCTAACCCTAACCCTAACCCTAACACTATCCTAGGGCTGATGCTAACCCTAACCCTAACCCTAACACTATCCTAGGGCTGATGCTAACCGTAACACTAACACTATCCTAGGGCTGATGCTAACCCTAACCCTAACCCTAACATTATCCTAGGGCTGATGCTAACCCTAACCCTAACTCTAACACTATCCTAGGGCTGATGCTAACCCTAACACTAACACTATCCTAGGGCTGATGCTAACCCTAACCCTAACCCTAACACTATCCTAGGGCTGATGCTAACCCTAACCCTAACACTATCCTAGGCCTGATGATAACCCGAACCCTAACCCTAACACTATCCTAGGGCTGATGCTAACCCTAACCCTAACCCTAACACTAACCTAGGGCTGACGCTAACCCTGATATTAACACTATCCTAGGGCTTATGCTAACCCTAACCCTAACCCTAACACTATCCTAGGGCTGACGCTAACCCTAACCCTAACACTATCCTAGGGCGGATGCTAACCCTAACCCTAACCCTAACACTATCCTAGGGCTGATGCTAACCATAACACTAACACTATCCTAGGGCTGATGCTAACCCTAACCCTAACCCTAACATTATCCTAGGGCTGATGCTAACCCTAACCCTAACTCTAACACTATCCTAGGGCTGATGCTAACCCTAACACTAACACTATCCTAGGGCTGATGCTAACCCTAACCCTAACCCTAACACTATCCTAGGGCTGATGCTAACCCTAACCCTAACACTATCCTAGGCCTGATGATAACCCGAACCCTAACCCTAACACTATCCTAGGGCTGATGCTAACCCTAACCCTAACCCTAACATTAACCTAGGGCTGACGCTAACCCTGATATTAACACTATCCTAGGGCTGATGCTAACCCTAACCCTAACCCTAACACTATCCTAGGGCTGATGCTAACCCTAACACTAACACTATCCTAGGGCTGATGCTAACCGTAACCCTAACCCTAACACTCTCCAAGGGCTGATGCTAACCCTAACCCTAACCCTAACACTATCCTAGGGCTGATGCTAACCCTAACCCTAACACTATCCTAGGGCTGATGCTAACCCTAACCCTAACCCTAACACTATATCCTGGGTTGATGCTAACCCTAACCCTAACCCTAACACTATCCTAGGGCTGATGCTAACCCTAACCCCATCCCTAACACTATCCTAGGGCTGATGCTAACCCTAACCCTAACCCTAACACTATCCTAGGGCTGATGCTAACCCTAACCCTAACACTATCCAAGGCCTGATGCTAACCCTAACCCTAACCCTAACACTATCCTAGGGCTGATGCTAACCCTAACCCTAACACCATCCTTGGGCTGATGCTAACCCTAACCCTATCCCTAACATTATCCCAGGGCTGATGCTAACCCTAACCCTAACACTATCCTAGGGCTGATGCTAACCCTAACCCTAACCCTAACACTATCCTAGGGCTGATGCTAACCCTAACCCTAACCCTAACACTATCCTAGGGCTGATGCTAACCCTAACCCTAACCCTAACACTATCCTAGGGCGGATGCTAACCCTAACCCTAACCCTAACACTATCCTAGGGCTGATGCTAACCGTAACACTAACACTATCCTAGGGCTGATGCTAACCCTAACCCTAACACTAACATTATCCTAGGGCTGATGCTAACCCTAACCCTAACTCTAACACTATCCTAGGGCTGATGCTAACCCTAATACTAACACTATCCTAGGGCTGATGCTAACCCTAACCCTAACCCTAACACTATCCTAGGGCTGATGCTAACCCTAACCCTAACACTATCCTAGGCCTGATGATAACCCGAACCCTAACCCTAACACTATATCTAGGGTTGATGCTATCCCTAACCCTAACACTATCCTAGGGCTGATGCTAACCCTAACCCTAACCCTAACACTATCCTAGGGCTGATGATAACCCTAACCCTAACACTATCCTAGGGCTGATGCTAACCCTAACCCTAACCCTAACCCTAACCTAGGGCTTACGCTAACCCTAACCCTAACACTATCCTAGGGCTGATGCTAACCCTAACCCTAACACTATCCTAGGGCTGACGCTAACCCTAACACTAACACTCTCCTAGGGCTGATGCTAACCCTAACCCTAACCCTAACACTATACTAGGCCTGATGATAACCCTAACCCTATCCCTAACACTATCCTAGGGTTTATGTTAACCCTAACCCTAACAGTATCCTAGGGCTGATGCTAACCCTAACCCTAACCCTAACACTATCCTAGGGCTGATGCTAACCCTAACCCTAACACTATGCTAGGGCTGATGCGAACCCTAACCTTAACCCTAACACTATCCTAGGGCTGATGCTAACCCTAACCCTAACTCTAACACTATCTTAGGGCTGAGGCTAACCCTAACCCTAACACTATCCTAGGCCTGATGATAACCCTAACCCTATCCCTAACACTATCCTAGGGTTTATGTTAACCCTAACCCTAACAGTATCCTAGGGCTGATGCTAACCCTAACCCTAACCCTAACACTATCCTAGGGCTGATGCTAACCCTAACCCTAACACTATCCTAGGCCTGATGCTAACCCTAACCCTAACCCTAACACTATCCTAGGGCTGATGCTAACCCTAACCCTAACACTATCCTAGGGCTGATGCTAACCCTAACCCTAACCCTAACACTATCCTAGGGCTGATGCTAACCCTAACCCTAACACTATCCTAGGCCTGATGATAACCCTAACCCTAACCCTAACACTATCCTAGGGCTGATGCTAACCCTAACCCTAACACTATCCTAGGGCTGATGCTAACCCTAACCCTAACCCTAACACTATCCTAGGGCTGATGCTAACCCTAACCCTAACACTATCCTAGGCCTGATGCTAACCCTAACCCTTACCCTAACACTATCCTAGGGCTGATGCTAAACCTAACCATAACCCTAACACCATCCTAGGGCTGATGCTAACCCTAACCCTAACCCTAACACTATCCTAGGGCTGATGCTAACCCTAACGCTAACCCTAACACTATACTTGAACTGATGCTAACCCTAACCCTAACCCTAACACTATCCTAGGCCTGATGATAACCCAAACCCTAACCCTAACACTATCCTAGGGTTTATGTTAACCCTAACCCTAACACTATCCTAGGGCTGATGCTAACCCTAACCCTAAACCTAACACTATCCTAGGGCGGATGCTAACCCTAACCCTAACCCTAACACTATCCTAGGGCTGATGCTAACCCTAACACTAACACTATCCTAGGGCTGATGCTAACCGTAACCCTAACCCTAACACTCTCCAAGGGCTGATGCTAACCCTAACCCTAACCCTAACACTATCCTAGGGCTGATGCTAACCCTAACCCTAACACTATCCTAGGGCTGATGCTAACCCTAACCCTAACCCTAACACTATCCTAGGGCTGATGCTAACCCTAACCCTAACACTATCCTAGGCCTGATGCTAACCCTAACCCTTACCCTAACACTATCCTAGGGCTGATGCTAAACCTAACCATAACCCTAACACCATCCTAGGGCTGATGCTAACCCTAACCCTAACCCTAACACTATCCTAGGGCTGATGCTAACCCTAACCCTAACACTATCCTAGGGCTGATGCTAACCCTAACCCTAACCCTAACACTATCCTAGGCCTGATGCTAACCCTAACCCTAACACTATCCTAGGGCTGATGCTAACCCTAACCCTAACCCTAACACTATCCTAGGAGTGATGCTAACCCTATCCCTAACCCTAACACTCTCCTAGGGCTGAGGCTAACCCTAACCCTAACACTATCCTAGGTCTGATGCTAACCCTAACCCTAACCCAAACACTATCCTAGGGTTGATGCTAACCCTAACCCTAACACTATCCTAGGGCTGATGCTAACCCTAACCCTAACCCTAACACTATCCTTGGGCTGATGCTAACCCTAACCGTAACACTATCCTGGGCCTGATGCTAACCCTAACCCTAACCCTAACACTATCCCAGGGATGATGCTAACCCTAACCCTAACACTATCCTTGGGCTGATGCTAACCCTACCCCTACCCCTAACACTATCCTAGGGCAGATGCTAACCCTAACGCTAACCCTAAAGCTTTCCTTGAACTGATGCTAACCCTAACCCTAACCCTAACACTATCCTAGGCCTGATGATAACCCTAACCCTAACCCTAACACTATCCTAGTGTTTATGTTAACCCTAACCCTAACACTATCCTAGGGCTGATGCTAACCCTAACCCTAACGCTAACACTATCCTAGGGCGGATGATAACCCTAACACTAACCCTAACACTATCCTAGGGCTGATGGTAACCGTAACACTAACACTATGCTAGGGCTGATGCTAACCCTAACCCTAACCCTAACATTATCCTAGGGCTGATGCTAACCCTAACCCTAACTCTAACACTATCTTAGGGCTGAGGCTAACCCTAACCCTAACACTATCCTACGGCTGATGCTAACCCTAACCCTAACCCTAACACTATCCTAGGGCTGATGCTAACCCTAACCCTAACACTATCCTAGGCCTGATGCTAACCCTAACCATAACCCTAACACTATCCTAGGGCTGATGCGAACCCTAACCCAAACACTATCCTAGGGCTGATGCTAACCCTAACCCTAACCCTAACACTATCCTAGGGCTGATGCTAACCCTAACTCTAACACTATCCTAGGCCTGATGATAACCCTAACCCTAACCCTAACCCTATCCTAGGGCTGATGCTAACCCTAACCCTAACACTATCCTAGGGCTGATGCTAACCCTATCCCTAACCCTAACACTATCCTAGGGCTGATGCTAACCCTAACGCTCACCCTAACACTATACTTGAACTGATGCTAACCCTAACCCTAACCCTAACACTGTCCTAGGCCTGATGATAACCCAAACCCTAACCCTAACACTATCCTAGGGTTTATGTTAACCCTAACCCTAACACTATCCTAGGGCTGATGCTAACCCTAACCCTAAACCTAACACTATCCTAGGGCGGATGCTAACCCTAACCCTAACCCTAACACTATCCTAGGGCTGATGCTAACCCTAACACTAACACTATCCTAGGGCTGATGCTAACCGTAACCCTAACCCTAACACTCTCCAAGGGCTGATGCTAACCCTAACCCTAACCCTAACACTATCCTAGGGCTGATGCTAACCCTAACCCTAACACTATCCTAGGGCTGATGCTAACCCTAACCCTAAACCTAACACTATATCCTGGGTTGATGCTAACCCTAACCCTAACACTATCCTAGGGCTGATGCTAACCCTAACCCTATCCCTAACATTATCCCGGGGCTGATGCTAACCCTGACCCTAACACTATCCGAGGGCTGATGCTAACCCTAACCCTAACCCTAACACTATCCTAGGGCTGATGCTAACCCTAACCCTAACCCTAACACTATCCTAGGGCTGATGCTAACCCTAACCCTAACCCTAACACTATCCTAGGGCTGATGCTAACCCTAACCCTAATACTATCCTAGGGCTGATGCTAACCCTAACCCTAACCCTAACACTATCCTAGGGCTGATGCTAACCCTAACCCTAACACTATCCTAGGGCTGATGCTAACCCTAACCCTATCCCTAACATTATCCCAGGGCTGATGCTAACACTAACCCTAACACTATCCGAGGGCTGATGCTAACCCTAACCCTAACCCTAACACTATCCTAGGGCTGATGCTAACCCTAACCCTAACCCTAACACTATCCTAGGGCTGATGCTAACCCTAACCCTAACCCTAACACTATCCTAGGGCGGATGCTAACCCTAACCCTAACCCTAACACTATCCTAGGGCTGATGCTAACCGTAACACTAACACTATCCTAGGGCTGATGCTAACCCTAACCCTAACCCTAACATTATCCTAGGGCTGATGCTAACCCTAACCCTAACTCTAACACTATCCTAGGGCTGATGCTAACCCTAACACTAACACTATCCTAGGGCTGATGCTAACCCTAACCCTAACCCTAACACTATCCTAGGGCTGATGCTAACCCTAACCCTAACACTATCCTAGGCCTGATGATAACCCGAACCCTAACCCTAACACTATCCTAGGGCTGATGCTAACCCTAACCCTAACCCTAACACTAACCTAGGGCTGACGCTAACCCTGATATTAACACTATCCTAGGGCTTATGCTAACCCTAACCCTAACCCTAACACTATCCTAGGGCTGACTCTAACCCTAACCCTAACACTATCCTAGGGCGGATGCTAACCCTAACCCTAACCCTAACACTATCCTAGGGCTGATGCTAACCGTAACACTAACACTATCCTAGGGCTGATGCTAACCCTAACCCTAACCCTAACATTATCCTAGGGCTGATGCTAACCCTAACCCTAACTCTAACACTATCCTAGGGCTGATGCTAACCCTAACACTAACACTATCCTAGGGCTGATGCTAACCCTAACCCTAACCCTAACACTATCCTAGGGCTGATGCTAACCCTAACCCTAACACTATCCTAGGCCTGATGATAACCCGAACCCTAACCCTAACACTATCCTAGGGCTGATGCTAACCCTAACCCTAACCCTAACATTAACCTAGGGCTGACGCTAACCCTGATATTAACACTATCCTAGGGCTGATGCTAACCCTAACCCTAACCCTAACACTATCCTAGGGCTGATGCTAACCCTAACACTAACACTATCCTCGGCTGATGCTAACCGTAACCCTAACCCTAACACTCTCCAAGGGCTGATGCTAACCCTAACCCTAACACTAACACTATCCTAGGGCTGATGCTAACCCTAACCCTAACACTATCCTAGGGCTTATGCTAACCCTAACCCTAACCCTAACACTATATCCTGGGTTGATGCTAACCCTAACCCTAACACTATCCTAGGGCTGATGCTAACCCTAACCCTAACCCTAACACTATCCTAGGGCTGATGCTAACCCTGACCCTAACACTATCCTAGGGCTGATGCTAACCCTAACACTAACCCTAACACTAACCTAGGGCTGACGCTAACCCTGACCCTAACACTATCCTAGGGCTGATGCTAACCCTAACCCTAACCCTAACACTGTCCTAGGGCTGACGCTAACCCTAACCCTAACACTATCCTAGGGCTGATGCTAACCCTAACCCTAACCCTAACACTATCCTAGGGCTGATGCTAACCCTAACCCTAACACTATCCTAGGGCTGATGCTAACGCTAACCCTAACCCTAACCCTAACACTATCGTAGGGCTGATGCTAACCCTAACCCTAACACTATCCTAGGGCTGATGCTAACCCTAACCCTAACCCTAACACTATCCTAGGGCTGATGCTAACCCTAACCCTAACACTATCCTAGGGCTGATGCTAACCCTAACCCTATCCCTAACATTATCCCGGGGCTGATGCTAACCCTAACCCTAACACTATCCGAGGGCTGATGCTAACCCTAACCCTAACCCTAACACTATCCTAGGGCGGATGCTAACCCTAACCCCATCCCTAACACTATCCTAGGGCGGATGCTAACCCTAACACTAACACTATCCTAGGGCTGATGCTAACCTTAACCCTAACCCTAACACTCTCCAAGGGCTGATGCTAACCCTAACCCTAACCCTAACACTATCCTAGGGCTGATGCTAACCCTAACCCTAACACTATCCTAGGGCTGATGCTAACCCTAACCCTAACCCTAACACTATATCCTGGGTTGATGCTAACCCTAACCCTAACAGTATCCTAGGGCTGATGCTAACCCTAACCCTAACCCTAACACTATCCTAGGGCTGATGCTAACCCTGACCCTAACACTATCCTAGGGCTGATGCTAACCCTAACCCTAACCCTAACACTAACCTAGGGCTGACGCTAACCCTAACCCTAACACTATCCTAGGGCTGATGCTAACCCTAACCCTAACCCTAACACTATCCTAGGGCTGACGCTAACCCTAACCCTAACACTCTCCTAGGGCTGATGCTAACCCTAACCCTAACCCTAACACTATCCTAGGGCTGATGCTAACCCTAACACTAACACTATCCTAGGGCTGATGCTAACCCTAACCCTAACCCTAACACTATCGTAGGGCTGATGCTAACCCTAACCCTGACACAATCCTAGGGCTGATGCTAACCCTAACCCTATCCCTAACATTATCCCGGGGCTGATGCTAACCCTAACCCTAACACTATCCGAGGGCTGATGCTAACCCTAACCCTAACCCTAACACTATCCTAGGGCTGATGCTAACCCTAACCCTAACCCTAACACTATCCTAGGGCTGATGCTAACCCTAACCCTAACCCTAACACTATCCTAGGGCTGATGCTAACCCTAACCCTAATACTATCCTAGGGCTGATGCTAACCCTAACCCTAACCCTAACACTATCCGAGGGCTGATGCTAACCCTAACCCTAACACTATCCTAGGGCTGATGCTAACCCTAACCCTATCCCTAACATTATCCCAGGGCTGATGCTAACACTAACCCTAACACTATCCGAGGGCTGATGCTAACCCTAACCCTAACCCTAACACTATCCTAGGGCTGATGCTAACCCTAACCCTAACCCTAACACTATCCTAGGGCTGATGCTAACCCTAACCCTAACCCTAACACTATCCTAGGGCGGATGCTAACCCTAACCCTAACCCTAACACTATCCTAGGGCTGATGCTAACCGTAACACTAACACTATCCTAGGGCTGATGCTAACCCTAACCCTAACCCTAACATTATCCTAGGGCTGATGCTAACCCTAACCCTAACTCTAACACTATCCTAGGGCTGATGCTAACCCTAACACTAACACTATCCTAGGGCTGATGCTAACCCTAACCCTAACCCTAACACTATCCTAGGGCTGATGCTAACCCTAACCCTAACACTATCCTAGGCCTGATGATAACCCGAACCCTAACCCTAACACTATCCTAGGGCTGATGCTAACCCTAACCCTAACCCTAACACTAACCTAGGGCTGACGCTAACCCTGATATTAACACTATCCTAGGGCTTATGCTAACCCTAACCCTAACCCTAACACTATCCTAGGGCTGACGCTAACCCTAACCCTAACACTATCCTAGGGCGGATGCTAACCCTAACCCTAACCCTAACACTATCCTAGGGCTGATGCTAACCGTAACACTAACACTATCCTAGGGCTGATGCTAACCCTAACCCTAACCCTAACATTATCCTAGGGCTGATGCTAACCCTAACCCTAACTCTAACACTATCCTAGGGCTGATGCTAACCCTAACACTAACACTATCCTAGGGCTGATGCTAACCCTAACCCTAACCCTAACACTATCCTAGGGCTGATGCTAACCCTAACCCTAACACTATCCTAGGCCTGATGATAACCCGAACCCTAACCCTAACACTATCCTAGGGCCGATGCTAACCCTAACCCTAACCCTAACATTAACCTAGGGCTGACGCTAACCCTGATATTAACACTATCCTAGGGCTGATGCTAACCCTAACCCTAACCCTAACACTATCCTAGGGCTGATGCTAACCCTAACACTAACACTATCCTAGGGCTGATGCTAACCGTAACCCTAACCCTAACACTCTCCAAGGGCTGATGCTAACCCTAACCCTAACCCTAACACTATCCTAGGGCTGATGCTAACCCTAACCCTAACACTATCCTAGGGCTGATGCTAACCCTAACCCTAACCCTAACACTATATCCTGGGTTGATGCTAACCCTAACCCTAACACTATCCTAGGGCTGATGCTAACCCTAACCCTAACCCTAACACTATCCTAGGGCTGATGCTAACCCTGACCCTAACACTATCCTAGGGCTGATGCTAACCCTAACCCTAACCCTAACACTAACCTAGGGCTGACGCTAACCCTGACCCTAACACTATCCTAGGGCTGATGCTAACCCTAACCCTAACCCTAACACTATCCTAGGGCTGACGCTAACCCTAACCCTAACACTATCCTAGGGCTGATGCTAACCCTAACCCTAACCCTAACACTATCCTAGGGCTGATGCTAACCCTAACCCTAACACTATCCTAGGGCTGATGCTAACCCTAACCCTAACCCTAACACTATCGTAGGGCTGATGCTAACCCTAACCCTAACACTATCCTAGGGCTGATGCTAACCCTAACCCTAACCCTAACACTATCCTAGGGCTGATGCTAACCCTAACCCTAACACTATCCTAGGGCTGATGCTAACCCTAACCCTATCCCTAACATTATCCCGGGGCTGATGCTAACCCTAACCCTAACACTATCCGAGGGCTGATGCTAACCCTAACCCTAACCCTAACACTATCCTAGGGCTGATGCTAACCCTAACCCCATCCCTAACACTATCCTAGGGCTGATGCTAACCCTAACCCTAACCCTAACACTATCCTAGGGCTGATGCTAACCCTAACCCTAACACTATCCTAGGGCTGATGCTAACCCTAACCCTAACCCTAACACTATCCTAGGGCTGATGCTAACCCTAACCCTAACACTATCCTAGGGCTGATGCTAACCCTAACCCTATCCCTAACATTATCCCGGGGCTGATACTAACCCTAACCCTAACACTATCCGAGGGCTGATGCGAACCCTAACCCTAACCCTAACACTATCCTAGGGCTGATGCTAACCCTAACCCTAACCCTAACACTATCCTAGGGCTGATGCTAACCCTAACCCTAACCCTAACACTATCCTAGGGCTGATGCTAACCCTAACCCTAACACTATCCTAGGGCTGATGCTAACCCTAACCCTATCCCTAACATTATCCCAGGGCTGATGCTAACCCTAACCCTAACACTATCCGAGGACTGATGCTAACCCTAACCCTAACCCTAACACTATCCTAGGGCTGATGCTAACCCTAACCCTAACCCTAACACTATCCTAGGGCTGATGCTAACCCTAACCCTAACCCTAACACTATCCTAGGGCGGATGCTAACCCTAACCCTAACCCTAACACTATCCTAGGGCTGATGCTAACCGTAACACTATCACTATCCTAGGGCTGATGCTAACCCTAACCCTAACCCTAACATTATCCTAGGGCTGATGCTAACCCTAACCCTAACTCTAACACTATCTTAGGGCTGAGGCTAACCCTAACGCTAACACTATCCTACGGCTGATGCTAACCCTAACCCTAACCCTATCACTATCCTAGGGCTGATGCTAACCCTAACCCTAACACTATCCTAGGCCTGATGCTAACCCTAACCCTAACCCTAACACTATCCGAGGGCTGATGCTAACCCTAACACTAACACTATCCTAGGGCTGATGCTAACCCTAACCCTAACCCTGACACTATCCTAGGGCTGATGCTAACCCTAACCCTAACACTATCCTAGGCCTGATGATAACCCTAACCCTAACACTATCCTAGGGCTGATGCTAACCCTAACCCTAACACTATCCTAGGGCTGATGCTAACCCTAACACTAACCCTAACACTATCCTAGGGCTGATGCTAACCCTAACGCTAACCCTAACACTATCCTTGAACTGATGCTAACCCTAACCCTAACCCTAACACTATCCTAGGCCTGATGATAACCCTAACCCTAACCCTAACACTATACTAGGGTTTATGTTAACCCTAACCCTAACACTATCCTAGGGCTGATGCTAACCCTAACCCTAAACCTAACACTATCCTAGGGCGGATGCTAACCCTAACCCTAACCCTAACACTATCCTAGGGCTGATGCTAACCCTAACACTAACACTATCCTAGGGCTGATGCTAACCCTAAGCCTAACCCTAACACTCTCCAAGGGCTGATGCTAACCCTAACCCTAACCCTAACACTGTCCTAGGGCTGATGCTAACCCTAACCCTAACACTATCCTAGGGCTGATGCTAACCCTAACCCTAACCCTAACACTATATCTAGGGTTGATGCTAACCCTAACCCTAACACTATCCGAGGACTGATGCTAACCCTAACCCTAACCCTAACACTATCCTAGGGCTGATGCTAACCCTAACCCTAACCCTAACACTATCCTAGGGCTGATGCTAACCCTAACCCTAACCCTAACACTATCCTAGGGCGGATGCTAACCCTAACCCTAACCCTAACACTATCCTAGGGCTGATGCTAACCGTAACACTATCACTATCCTAGGGCTGATGCTAACCCTAACCCTAACCCTAACATTATCCTAGGGCTGATGCTAACCCTAACCCTAACTCTAACACTATCTTAGGGCTGAGGCTAACCCTAACGCTAACACTATCCTACGGCTGATGCTAACCCTAACCCTAACCCTATCACTATCCTAGGGCTGATGCTAACCCTAACCCTAACACTATCCTAGGCCTGATGCTAACCCTAACCCTAACCCTAACACTATCCGAGGGCTGATGCTAACCCTAACACTAACACTATCCTAGGGCTGATGCTAACCCTAACCCTAACCCTGACACTATCCTAGGGCTGATGCTAACCCTAACCCTAACACTATCCTAGGCCTGATGATAACCCTAACCCTAACCCTAACACTATCCTAGGGCTGATGCTAACCCTAACCCTAACACTATCCTAGGGCTGATGCTAACCCTAACACTAACCCTAACACTATCCTAGGGCTGATGCTAACCCTAACGCTAACCCTAACACTATCCTTGAACTGATGCTAACCCTAACCCTAACCCTAACACTATCCTAGGCCTGATGATAACCCTAACCCTAACCCTAACACTATACTAGGGTTTATGTTAACCCTAACCCTAACACTATCCTAGGGCTGATGCTAACCCTAACCCATAAACCTAACACTATCCTAGGGCGGATGCTAACCCTAACCCTAACCCTAACACTATCCTAGGGCTGATGCTAACCCTAACACTAACACTATCCTAGGGCTGATGCTAACCCTAAGCCTAACCCTAACACTCTCCAAGGGCTGATGCTAACCCTAACCCTAACCCTAACACTGTCCTAGGGCTGATGCTAACCCTAACCCTAACACTATCCTAGGGCTGATGCTAACCCTAACCCTAACCCTAACACTATATCTAGGGTTGATGCTAACCCTAACCCTAACACTATCCTAGGGCTGATGCTAACCCTAACCCTAACCCTAAAACTATCCTAGGGCTGATGCTAACCCCAACCCTAACACTATCCTAGGCCTGATGCTAACCCTAACCCTAACCCTAACACTAACCTAGGGCTGACGCTAACCCTAACCCAAACACTATCCTAGGGCTAATGCTAACCCTAACCCTAACCCTAACACTATCCTAGGGCTGACGCTAACCCTAACACTAACACTATCCTAGGGCTGATGCTAACCCTAAATCTAACCCTAACACTATCCTAGGGCTTATGCTAACCTTAACCCTAACACTATCCTAGGGCTGATGCTAACCCTAACCCTAACCCTAACAGTATCCTAGGGCTGATGCTAACCCTAACCCTAACACTATCCTAGGCCTGATGATAACCCTAACCCTAACCCTAACTCCATCCTAGGGCTGATGCTAACTCCAACCCTAACACTATCCTAGGGCTGATGCTAACCCTAACCCTAACCTTAACCCTAACCCTAATACTATCCTAGGGCTGATGCTAACCCTAACCCTAACCCTAACACTATCCTAGGGCTGCTGCTAACCCTAACACTAACACTATCCTAGGGCTGATGCTAACCCTTACCCTACCCCTAACACTATCCTAGGGCTGATGCTAACCCTAACCCTAACCCTAACACTATCCTAGGGCTGATGATAACCCTAACCCAAACACTATCCTAGGGCTGATGCTAACCCTAACCCTAACCCTAGCACTATATCCTGGGTTGATGCTAACCCTAACCCTAACACTATCCTAGGGCTGATGCTAACCCTAACCCTAACCCTAACACTATCCTAGGGCTGATGCTAACCCTGACCCTAACACTATCCTAGGGCTGATGCTAACCCTAACCCTAACCCTAACACTAACCTAGGGCTGACGCTAACCCTGACCCTAACACTATCCTAGGGCTGATGCTAACCCTAACCCTAACCCTAACACTATCCTAGGGCTGACGTTAACCCTAACCCTAACACTATCCTAGGGCTGATGCTAACCCTAACCCTAACCCTAACACTATCCTAGGGCTGACGCTAACCCTAACCCTAACACTATCCTAGGGCTGATGCTAACCCTAAACCTAACCCTAACACTATCCTAGGGCTGACGCGAACCCTAACCCTAACACTATCCTAGGGCTGATGCTAACCCTAACCCTAACCCTAACACTATCCTAGGGCTGATGCTAACCCTAACCCTAACACTATCCTAGGGCTGATGCTAACCCTAACCCTATCCCTAACATTATCCCGGGGCTGATGCTAACCCTAACCCTAACACTATCCTAGGGCTGATGCTAACCCTAACCCTAACCCTAACACTATTCTAGGGCTGATGCTAACCCTAACCCTAACCCTAACACTATCCTAGGGCTGATGCTAACCCTAACCCTAACCCTAACACTATCCTAGGGCTGATGCTAACCCTAACCCTAACACTATCCTAGGGCTGATGCTAACCCTAACCCTAACCCTAACACTATCCTAGGGCTGATGCTAACCCTAACCCTAACACTATCCTAGGGCTGATGCTAACCCTAACCCTATCCCTAACATTATCCCAGGGCTGATGCTAACCCTAACCCTAACACTATCCGAGGGCTGATGCTAACCCTAACCCTAACCCTAACACTATCCTAGGGCTGATGCTAACCCTAACCCTAACCCTAACACTATCCTAGGGCTGATGCTAACCCTAACCCTAACCCTAACACTATCCTAGGGCGGAAGCTAACCCTAACCCTAACCCTAACACTATCCTAGGGCTGATGCTAACCGTAACACTAACACTATCCTAGGGCTGATGCTAACCCCAACCCTAACCCTAACATTATCGTAGGGCTGATGCTAACCCTAACCCTAACTCTAACACTATCCTAGGGCTGATGCTAACCCTAACACTAACACTATCCTAGGGCTGATGCTAACCCTAACCCTAACCCTAACACTATCCTAGGGCTGATGCTAACCCTAACCCTAACACTATCCTAGGCCTGATGATAACCCGAACCCTAACCCTAACACTATCCTAGGTCTGATGCTAACCCTAACCCTAACCCTAACACTAACCTAGGGCTGACGCTAACCCTGATATTAACACTATCCTAGGGCTGATGCTAACCCTAACCCTAACCCTAACACTATCCTAGGGCTGACGCTAACCCTAACCCTAACACTATCCTAGGGCTGATGCTAACCCTAACCCTAACCCTAACACTATCCTAGGGCTGATGCTAACCCTAACCCTAACACTATCCTAGGGCTGATGCTAACCCTAACCCTAACCCTAACACTATCGTAGGGCTGATGCTAACCCTAACCCTAACACTATCCTAGGGGTGATGCTAACCCTAACCCTATCCCTAACACTATCCTAGGGCTGATGCTAACCCTAACCCTAACACAATCCTAGGGCTGATGCTAACCATAACCCTATCCCTAACATTATCCCGGGGCTGATACTAACCCTAACCCTAACACTATCCGAGGGCTGATGCTAACCCTAACCCTAACCCTAACACTATCCTAGGGCTGATGCTAACCCTAACCCTAACCCTAACACTATCCTAGGGCTGATGCTAACCCTAACCCTAACCCTAACACTATCCTAGGGCTGATGCTAACCCTAACCCTAACCCTAACACTATCCTAGGGCGGATGCTAACCCCAACCCTAACCCTAACACTATCCTAGGGCTGATGCTAACCGTAACACTATCACTATCCTAGGGCTGATGCTAACCCTAACCCTAACCCTAACATTATCCTAGGGCTGATGCTAACCCTAACCCTAACTCTAACACTATCTTAGGGCTGAGGCTAACCCTAACCCTAACACTATCCTACGGCTGATGCTAACCCTAACCCTAACCCTATCACTATCCTAGGGCTGATGCTAACCCTAACCCTAACACTATCCTAGGCCTGATGCTAACCCTAACCCTAACCCTAACACTATCCTAGGGCTGATGCTAACCCTAACACTAACACTATCCTAGGGCTGATGCTAACCCTAACCCTAACTCTGACACTATCCTAGGGCTGATGCTAACCCTAACCCTAACACTATCCTAGGCCTGATGATAACCCTAACCCTAACCCTAACACTATCCTAGGGCTGATGCTAACCCTAACCCTAACACTATCCTAGGGCTGATGCTAACCCTAACACTAACGCTAACACTATCCTAGGGCTGATGCTAACCCTAACGCTAACCCTAACACTATCCTTGAACTGATGCTAACCCTAACCCTAACCCTAACACTATCCTAGGCCTGATGATAACCCTAACCCTAACCCTAACACTATCCTAGGGTTTATGTTAACCCTAACCCTAACACTATCCTAGGGCTGATGCTAACCCTAACCCTAACAGT
This sequence comes from Lemur catta, assembly GCF_020740605.2. NCBI lineage: Eukaryota > Metazoa > Chordata > Mammalia > Primates > Lemuridae > Lemur > Lemur catta. The sequence goes on from NC_059133.1 coordinate 101,667,727, forward strand.
ATCCTAGGGCTGATGCTAACCCTAACCCTAACCCTAACACTATCCTAGGGCTGATGCTAACCCTAACCCTAACACTATCCTAGGGCTGATGCTAACCCTAACCCTATCCCTAACATTATCCCAGGGCTGATGCTAACCCTAACCCTAACACTATCCGAGGACTGATGCTAACCTTAACCCTAACCCTAACACTATCCTAGGGCTGATGCTAACCCTAACCCTAACCCTAACACTATCCTAGGGCTGATGCTAACCCTAACACTAACCCTAACACTATCCTAGGGCGGATGCTAACCCTAACCCTAACCCTAACACTATCCTAGGGCTGATGATAACCGTAACACTATCACTATCCTCGGGCTGATGCTAACCCTAACCCTAACCCTAACATTATCCTAGGGCTGATGCTAACCCTAACCCTAACTCTAACACTATCTTAGGGCTGAGGCTAACCCTAACCCTAACACTATCCTACGGCTGATGCTAACCCTAACCCTAACCCTATCACTATCCTAGGGCTGATGCTAACCCTAACCCTAACACTATCCTAGGCCTGATGCTAACCCTAACCCTAACCCTAACACTATCCTAGGGCTGATGCTAACCCTAACACTAACACTATCCTAGGGCTGATGCTAACCCTAACCCTAACCCTGACACTATCCTAGGGCTGATGCTAACCCTAACCCTAACACTATCCTAGGCCTGATGATAACCCTAACCCTAACCCTAACACTATCCTAGGGCTGATGCTAACCCTAACCCTAACACTATCGTAGGGCTGATGCTAACCCTAACACTAACCCTAACACTATCCTAGGGCTGATGCTAACCCTAACGCTAACCCTAACACTATCCTTGAACTGATGCTAACCCTAACCCTAACCCTAACACTATCCTAGGCCTGATGATAACCCTAACCCTAACCCTAACACTATCCTAGGGTTTATGTTAACCCTAACCCTAACACTATCCTAGGGCTGATGCTAACCCTAACCCTAAACCTAACAATATCCTAGGGCGGATGCTAACCCTAACCCTAACCCTAACACTATCCTAGGGCTGATGCTAACCCTAACACTAACACTATCCTAGGGCTGATGCTAACCCTAAGCCTAACCCTAACACTCTCCAAGGGCTGATGCTAACCCTAACCCTAACCCTAACACTGTCCAAGGGCTGATGCTAACCCTAACCCTAACACTATCCTAGGGCTGATGCTAACCCTAACCCTAACCCTAACACTATATCTAGGGTTGATGCTACCCCTAACCCTAACACTATCCTAGGGCTGATGCTAACCCTAACCCTAACCCTAACACTATCCTAGGGCTGATGCTAACCCTAACCCTAACACTAACCTAGGCCTGATGCTAACCCTAACCCTAACCCTAACACTAACCTAGGGCTGACGCTAACCCTAACCCAAACACTATCCTAGGGCTGATGCTAACCCTAACCCTAACCCTAACACTATCCTAGGGCTGACGCTAACCCTAACACTAACACTATCCTAGGGCTGATGCTAACCCTAAATCTAACCCTAACACTATCCTAGGGCTTATGCTAACCCTAACCCTAACACTATCCTAGGGCTGATGCTAACCCTAACCCTAACCCTAACAGTATCCTAGGGCTGATGCTAACCCTAACCCTAACACTATCCTAGGCCTGATGATAACCCTAACCCTAACCCTAACACAATCCTAGGGCTGATGCTAACTCCAACCCTAACACTATCCTAGGGCTGATGCTAACCCTAACCCTAACCCTAACCCTAACCCTAATACTATCCTAGGGCTGATGCTAACCCTAACCCTAACCCTAACACTATCCTAGGGCTGATGCTAACCCTAACCCTAACACTATCCTAGGGCTGATGCTAACCCTAACCCTATCCCTAACATTATCCCGGGGCTGATGCTAACCCTAACCCTAACAATATCCGAGGGCTGATGCTAACCCTAACCCTAACCCTAACACTATTCTAGGGCTGATGCTAACCCTAACCCTAACCCTAACACTATCCTAGGGCTGATGCTAACCCTAACCCTAACCCTAACACTATCCTAGGGCTGATGCTAACCCTAACCCTAACACTATCCTAGGGCTGATCCTAACCCTAACCCTAACCCTAACACTATCCTAGGGCTGATGCTAACCCTAACCCTAACACTATCCTAGGGCTGATGCTAACCCTAACCCTATCCCTAACATTATCCCAGGGCTGATGCTAACCTTAACCCTAACACTATCCGAGGGCTGATGCTAACCCTAACCCTAACCCTAACACTATCCTAGGGCTGATGCTAACCCTAACCCTAACCCTAACACTATCCTAGGGCTGATGCTAACCCTAACCCTAACCCTAACACTATCCTAGGGCGGAAGCTAACCCTAACCCTAACCCTAACACTATCCTAGGGCTGATGCTAACCGTAACACTAACACTATCCTAGGGCTGATGCTAACCCTAACCCTAACCCTAACATTATCCTAGGGCTGATGCTAACCCTAACCCTAACTCTAACACTATCCTAGGGCTGATGCTAACCCTAACACTAACACTATCCTAGGGCTGATGCTAACCCTAACCCTAACCCTAACACTATCCTAGGGCTGATGCTAACCCTAACCCTAACACTATCTTAGGCGTGATGATAACCCGAACCCTAACCCTAACACTATCCTAGGGCTGATGCTAACCCTAACCCTAACCCTAACACTAACCTAGGGCTGACGCTAACCCTGATATTAACACTATCCTAGGGCTGATGCTAACCCTAACCCTAACCCTAACACTATCCTAGGGCTGACGCTAACCCTAACCCTAACATTATCCTAGGGCTGATGCTAACCATAACCCTAACCCTAACACTATCCTAGGGCTGATGCTAACCCTAACCCTAACACTATCCTAGGGCTGATGCTAACCCTAACCCTAACCCTAACACTATCGTAGGGCTGATGCTAACCCTAACCCTAACACTATCCTAGGGCTGATGCTAACCCTAACCCTAACCCTAACACTATCCTAGGGCGGATGCTAACCCTAACCCTAACCCTAACACTATCCTAGGGCTGATGCTAACCGTAACACTATCACTATCCTAGGGCTGATGCTAACCCTAACCCTAACCCTAACATTATCCTAGGGCTGATGCTAACCCTAACCCTAACTCTAACACTATCTTAGGGCTGAGGCTAACCCTAACCCTAACACTATCCTACGGCTGATGCTAACCCTAACCCTAACCCTATCACTATCCTAGGGCTGATGCTAACCCTAACCCTAACACTATCCTAGGCCTGATGCTAACCCTAACCCTAACCCTAACACTATCCTAGGGCTGATGCTAACCCTAACACTAACACTATCCTAGGGCTGATGCTAACCCTAACCCTAACCCTGACACTATCCTAGGGCTGATGCTAACCCTAACCCTAACACTATCCTAGGCCTGATGATAACCCTAACCCTAACCCTAACACTATCCTAGGGCTGATGCTAACCCTAACCCTAACACTATCCTAGGGCTGATGCTAACCCTAACACTAACGCTAACACTATCCTAGGGCTGATGCTAACCCTAACGCTAACCCTAACACTATACTTGAACTGATGCTAACCCTAACCCTAACCCTAACACTATCCTAGGCCTGATGATAACCCTAACCCTAACCCTAACACTATCCTAGGGTTTATGTTAACCCTAACCCTAACACTATCCTAGGGCTGATGCTAACCCTAACCCTAACAGTATCCTAGGGCTGATGCTAACCCTAACCCTAACCCTAACACTATCCTAGGGCTGATGCTAACCCTAACCCTAACACTATCCTAGGGCTGATGCTAACCCTAACCCTATCCCTAACATTATCCCAGGGCTGATGCTAACCCTAACCCTAACACTATCCGAGGACTGATGCTAACCTTAACCCTAACCCTAACACTATCCTAGGGCTGATGCTAACCCTAACCCTAACCCTAACACTATCCTAGGGCTGATGCTAACCCTAACACTAACCCTAACACTATCCTAGGGCGGATGCTAACCCTAACCCTAACCCTAACACTATCCTAGGGCTGATGCTAACCGTAACACTATCACTATCCTAGGGCTGATGCTAACCCTAACCCTAACCCTAACATTATCCTAGGGCTGATGCTAACCCTAACCCTAACTCTAACACTATCTTAGGGCTGAGGCTAACCCTAACCCTAACACTATCCTACGGCTGATGCTAACCGTAACCCTAACCCTATCACTATCCTAGGGCTGATGCTAACCCTAACCCTAACACTATCCTAGGCCTGATGCTAACCCTAACCCTAACCCTAACACTATCCTAGGGCTGATGCTAACCCTAACACTAACACTATCCTAGGGCTGATGCTAACCCTAACCCTAACCCTGACACTATCCTAGGGCTGATGCTAACCCTAAGCCTAACACTATCCTAGGCCTGATGATAACCCTAACCCTAACCCTAACACTATCCTAGGGCTGATGCTAACCCTAACCCTAACACTATCGTAGGGCTGATGCTAACCCTAACACTAACCCTAACACTATCCTAGGGCTGATGCTAACCCTAACGCTAACCCTAACACTATCCTTGAACTGATGCTAACCCTAACCCTAACCCTAACACTATCCTAGGCCTGATGATAACCCTAACCCTAACCCTAACACTATCCTAGGGTTTATGTTAACCCTAACCCTAACACTATCCTAGGGCTGATGCTAACCCTAACCCTAAACCTAACACTATCCTAGGGCGGATGCTAACCCTAACCCTAACCCTAACACTATCCTAGGGCTGATGCTAACCCTAACACTAACACTATCCTAGGGCTGATGCTAACCCTAAGCCTAACCCTAACACTCTCCAAGGGCTGATGCTAACCCTAACCCTAACCCTAACACTGTCCAAGGGCTGATGCTAACCCTAACCCTAACACTATCCTAGGGCTGATGCTAACCCTAACCCTAACCCTAACACTATATCTAGGGTTGATGCTAACCCTAACCCTAACACTATCCTAGGGCTGATGCTAACCCTAACCCTAACCCTAACACTATCCTAGGGCTGATGCTAACCCTAACCCTAACACTATCCTAGGCCTGATGCTAACCCTAACCCTAACCCTAACACTAACCTAGGGCTGACGCTAACCCTAACCCAAACACTATCCTAGGGCTGATGCTAACCCTAACCCTAACCGTAACACTATCCTAGGGCTGACGCTAACCCTAACACTAACACTATCCTAGGGCTGATGCTAACCCTAAATCTAACCCTAACACTATCCTAGGGCTTATGCTAACCCTAACCCTAACACTATCCTAGGGCTGATGCTAACCCTAACCCTAACCCTAACAGTATCCTAGGGCTGATGCTAACCCTAACCCTAACACTATCCTAGGCCTGATGATAACCCTAACCCTAACCCTAACACAATCCTAGGGCTGATGCTAACTCCAACCCTAACACTATCCTAGGGCTGATGCTAACCCTAACCCTAACCGTAACCCTAAACCTAATACTATCCTAGGGCTGATGCTAACCCTAACCCTAACCCTAACACTATCCTAGGGCTGATGCTAACCCTAACCCTAACACTATCCTAGGGCTGATGCTAACCCTAACCCTATCCCTAACATTATCCCGGGGCTGATGCTAACCCTAACCCTAACAATATCCGAGGGCTGATGCTAACCCTAACCCTAACCCTAACACTATTCTAGGGCTGATGCTAACCCTAACCCTAACCCTAACACTATCCTAGGGCTGATGCTAACCCTAACCCTAACCCTAACACTATCCTAGGGCTGATGCTAACCCTAACCCTAACACTATCCTAGGGCTGATGCTAACCCTAACCCTAACCCTAACACTATCCTAGGGCTGATGCTAACCCTAACCCTAACACTATCCTAGGGCTGATGCTAACCCTAACCCTATCCCTAACATTATCCCAGGGCTGATGCTAACCCTAACCCTAACACTATCCGAGGGCTGATGCTAACCCTAACCCTAACCCTAACACTATCCTAGGGCTGATGCTAACCCTAACCCTAACCCTAACACTATCCTAGGGCTGATGCTAACCCTAACCCTAACCCTAACACTATCCTAGGGCGGAAGCTAACCCTAACCCTAACCCTAACACTATCCTAGGGCTGATGCTAACCGTAACACTAACACTATCCTAGGGCTGATGCTAACCCTAACCCTAACCCTAACATTATCCTAGGGCTGATGCTAACCCTAACCCTAACTCTAACACTATCCTAGGGCTGATGCTAACCCTAACACTAACACTATCCTAGGGCTGATGCTAACCCTAACCCTAACCCTAACACTATCCTAGGGCTGATGCTAACCCTAACCCTAACACTATCTTAGGCCTGATGATAACCCGAACCCTAACCCTAACACTATCCTAGGGCTGATGCTAACCCTAACCCTAACACTAACACTAACCTAGGGCTGACGCCAACCCTGATATTAACACTATCCTAGGGCTGATGCTAACCCTAACCCTAACCCTAACACTATCCTAGGGCTGACGCTAACCCTAACCCTAACACTATCCTAGGGCTGATGCTAACCCTAACCCTAACCCTAACACTATCCTAGGGCTGATGCTAACCCTAACCCTAACACTATCCTAGGGCTGATGCTAACCCTAACCCTAACCCTAACACTATCGTAGGGCTGATGCTAACCCTAACCCTAACACTATCCTAGGGCTGATGCTAACCCTAACCCTAACCCTAACACTATCCTAGGGCTGATGCTAACCCTAACCCTAACACTATCCTAGGGCTCATGCTAACCCTAACCCTATCCCTAACATTATCCCGGGGCTGATACTAACCCTAACCCTAACACTATCCGAGGGCTGATGCTTACCCTAACACTAACCCTAACACTATCCTAGGGCTGATGCTTACCCTAAGCCTAACCCTAACACTATCCTAGGGCTGATGCTAACCCTAACCCTAACCCTAACACTGTCCAAGGGCTGATGCTAACCCTAACCCTAACACTATCCTAGGGCTGATGCTACCCCTAACCCTAACCCTAACACTATATCTAGGGTTGATGCTAACCCTAATCCTAACACTATCCTAGGGCTGATGCTAACCCTAACCCTAACCCTAACACTATCCTAGGGCTGATGCTAACCCTAAGCCTAACACTATCCTAGGCCTGATGCTAACCCTAACCCTAACCCTAACACTAACCTAGGGCTGACGCTAACCCTAACCCAAACACTATCCTAGGGCTGATGCTAACCCTAACCCTAACCCTAACACTATCCTAGGGCTGACGCTAACCCTAACACTAACACTATCCTAGGGCTGATGCTAACCCTAAATCTAACCCTAACACTATCCTAGGGCTGATGCTAACCCTAACCCTAACCCTAACACTATCCTAGGGCTGATGCTAACCCTAACCCTAACACTATCCTAGGCCTGATGCTAACCCTAACCCTAACCCTAACACTAACCTAGGGCTGACGCTAACCCTAACCCAAACACTATCCTAGGGCTGATGCTAACCCTAACCCTAACCCTAACACTATCCTAGGGCTGACGCTAACCCTAACACTAACACTATCCGAGGGCTGATGCTAACCCTAACCCTAACCCTAACACTATCCTAGGGCTGATGCTAACCCTAACCGTAACCCTAACACTATCCTAGGGCTGATGCTAACCCTAACCCTAACCCTAACACTATCCTAGGGCTCATGCTAACCCTAACCCTAACACTATCCTAGGGCTGATGCTAACCCTAACCCTAACCCTAACACTATCCTAGGGCTGATGCTAACCCTAACCCTAACACTATCCTAGGGCTGATGCTAACCCTAACCCTATCCCTAACATTATCCCAGGGCTGATGCTAACCCTAACCCTAACACTATCCTAGGCCTGATGATAACCCTAACCCTAACCCTAACACAATCCTAGGGCTGATGCTAACTCCAACCCTAACACTATCCTAGGGCTGATGCTAACCCTAACCGTAACCCTAACCCTAACCCTAATACTATCCTAGGGCTGATGCTAACCCTAACCCTAACCCTAACACTATCCTAGGGCTGATGCTAACCCTAACACTAACACTATCCTAGGGCTGATGCTAACCCTAACCCTACCCCTAACACTATCCTACGGCTGATGCTAACCCTAACCCTAACCCTAACACTATCCTAGGGCTGATGCTAACCCTAACCCTAACCCTAACACTATATCCTGGGTTGATGCTAACCCTAACCCTAACACTATCCTAGGGCTGATGCTAACCCTAACCCTAAGCCTAACACTATCCTAGGGCTGACACTAACCCTAACCCTAACACTATCCTAGGGCTGATGCTAACCCTAACCCTAACCCTAACACTATCCTAGGGCTGACGCTAACCCTAACACTAACACTATCCTAGGGCTGATGCTAACCCTAAACCTAACTCTAACACTATCGTAGGGCTGATGCTAACCCTAACCCTAACACTATCCTAGGGCTGATGCTAACCCTAACCCTAACCCTAACACTATCCTAGGGCTGATGCTAACCCTAACCCTAACACTATCCTTGGGCTGATGCTAACCCTAACCCTATCCCTAACATTATCCCGGGGCTGAAGCTAACCCTAACCCTAACACTATCCGAGGGCTGATGCTAACCCTAACCCTAACCCTAACACTATCCTAGGGCTGATGCTAACCCTAACACTAACCGTAACACTATCCTAGGGCTGATGCTAACCCTAACCCTAACCCTAAGACTATCCTAGGGCTGATGCTAACCCTAACCCTAACACTATCCTAGGGCTGATGCTAACCCTAACCCTAACCCTAACACTATCTTAGGGCTGATGCTAACCCTAACCCTAACACTATCCTAGGGCTGATGCTAACCCTAACCCTATCCCTAACATTATCCCAGGGCTGATGCTAACCCTAACCCTAACACTATCCGAGGGCTGATGCTAACCCTAACAATACCCCTAACACTATCCTAGGGCTGATGCTAACCCTAACCCTAACCCTAACACTATCCTAGGGCTGATGCTAACCCTAACCCTAACCCTAACACTATCCTAGGGCGGATGCTAACCCTAAACCTAACCATAACACTATCCTAGGACTGATGCTAACCGTAACACTAACACTATCCTAGGGCTGATGCTAACCCTAACCCTAACCCTAACATTATCCTAGGGCTGATGCTAACCCTAACCCTAACTCTAACACTATCCTAGGGCTGATGCTAACCCTAACACTAACACTATCCTAGGGCTGATGCTAACCCTAACCCTAACACTATCCTAGGGCTGATGCTAACCCTAACCCTAACACTATCCTAGGCCTGATGATAACCCGAACCCTAACCCTAACACTATCCTAGGGCTGATGCTAACCCTAACCCTAACCCTAACACTAACCTAGGGCTGATGCTAACCCTGATATTAACACTATCCTAGGGCTGATGCTAACCCCAACCCTAACCCTAACACTATCCTAGGGCTGACGCTAACCCTAACCCTAACACTATCCTAGGGCTGATGCTAACCCCAACCCTAACCCTAACACTATCCTAGGGCTGACGCTAACCCTAACCCTAACGCTATCCTAGGGCTGATGCTAACCCTAACCCTAACCCTAACACTATCGTAGGGGTGATGCTAACCCTAACACTAACACTATCCTAGGGCTGATGCTAACCCTAACCCTAACCCTAACACTATCCTAGGGCTGATGCTAACCCTAACCCTAACACTATCCTAGGGCTGATGCTAACCCTAACCCTATCCCTAACATTATCCCGGGGCTGATGCTAACCCTAACCCTAACACTATCCGAGGGCTGATGCTAACCCTAACCCTAACCCTAACACTATCCTAGGGCTGATGCTAACCCTAACCGTAACCCTAACACTATCCTAGGGCTGATGCTAACCCTAACCCTAACCCTAACACTATCCTAGGGCTCATGCTAACCCTAACCCTAACACTATCCTAGGGCTGATGCTAACCCTACCCCTAACCCTAACACTATCCTAGGGCTGATGCTAACCCTAACCCTAACACTATCCTAGGGCTGATGCTAACCCTAACCCTATCCCTAACATTATCCCAGGGCTGATGCTAACCCTAACCCTAACACTATCCGAGGACTGATGCTAACCCTAACCCTAACACTAACACTATCCTAGGGCTGATGCTAAACCTAACCCTAACCCTAACACTATCCTAGGGCTGATGCTAACCCTAACCCTAACCCTAACACTATCCTAGGGCGGATGCTAACCCTAACCCTAACCCTAACACTATCCAAGGGCTGATGCTAACCGTAACACTATCACTATCCTAGGGCTGATGCTAACCCTAACCCTAACATTATCCTAGGGCTGATGCTAACCCTAACCCTAACCCTATCACTATCCTAGGGCTGATGCTAACCCTAACCCTAACACTATCCTAGGCCTGATGCTAACACTAACACTAACCCTAACACTATACTAGGGCTGATGCTAACCCTAACACTAACACTATCCTAGGGCTGATGCTAACCCTAACCCTAACCCTGACACTATCCTAGGGCTGATGCTAACCCTAACCCTAACACTATCCTAGGCCTGATGATAACCCTAACCCTAACCCTAACACTATCCTAGGGCTGATGCTAACCCTAACACTAACCCTAACACTATCCTAGGGCTGATGCTAACCCTAACGCTAACCCTAACACTATCCTTGAACTGATGCTAACCCTAACCCTAACCCTAACACTATCCTAGGCCTGATGATAACCCTAACCCTAACCCTAACACTATCCTAGGGTTTATGTTAACCCTAACCCTAACACTATCCTAGGGCTGATGCTAACCCTAACCCTAAACCTAACACTATCCTAGGGCGGATGCTAACCCTAACCCTAACTCTAACACTATCCTAGGGCTGATGCTAACCCTAACACTAACACTATCCTAGGGCTGATGCTAACCCTAAGCCTAACCCTAACACTCTCCAAGGGCTGATGCTAACCCTAACCCTAACCCTAACACTATCCTAGGGCTGATGCTAACCCTAACCCTAACACTATCCTAGGGCTGATGCTAACCCTAAACCTAACCCTAACACTATATCTAGGGTTGATGCTAACCCTAACCCTAACACTATCCTAGGGCTGATGCTAACCCTAACCCTAACCCTAACACTATCCTAGGGCTGATGCTAACCCTAACCCTAACAGTATCCTAGGGCTGATGCTAACCCTAACCCTAACCCTAACACTAACCTAGGGCTGACGCTAACCCTAACCCTAACACTATCCTAGGGCTGATGCTAACCCTAACCCTAACCCTAACACTATCCTAGGGCTGAGGCTAACCCTAACACTAACACTATCCTAGGGCTGATGCTAACCCTAAATCTAACCCTAACACTATCCTAGGGCTTATGCTAACCCTAACCCTAACACTATCCTAGGGCTGACGCTAACCCTAACCCTAACCCTAACAGTATCCTAGGGCTGATGCTAACCCTAACCCTAACACTATCCTAGGCCTGATGATAACCCTAACCCTAACCCTAACACCATCCTCGGGCTGATGCTAACTCCAACCCTAACACTATCCTAGGGCTGATGCTAACCCTAAACCTAACCGTAACTCTAACCCTAATACTATCCTAGGGCTGATGCTAACCCTAACCCTAACCCTAACACTATCCTAGGGCTGATGCTAAACCTAACACTAACACTATCCTAGGGCTGATGCTAACCGTAACCCTACCCCTAACACTATCCTAGGGCTGATGCTAACCCTAACCCTAACGCTAACACTATCCTAGGGCTGAGGCTAACCCTAACCCTAACACTAACACTATTCTAGGGCTGATGCTAACCCTAACCCTAATAATATCCTAGGGCTGATGCTAACCCTAACCCTAACCCTAACACTATCCTAGGGCTGATGCTAACCCTATCCCTAACACTAACACTATCCTAGGGCTGATGCTAACCCTAACCCTAACCCTAACACTATCTTAGGGCTGATGCTAACCCTAACACTAACAATATCCTAGGCCTGATGATATCCCTAACCCTAAACCTAACACTATCCTAGGGCTGATGCTAACCCTAACCCTAACCCTAACACTATCCTAGGGATGATTCTAACGGTAACCCTAACACTATCCTAGACCTGATGCTAACCCTAACCCTAACCCTAACACTATCCTAGGCCTGATGCTAACCCTATCCCTAACCCTAACACTCTCCTAGGGCTGAGGCTAACCCTAACCCTAACACTATCCTAGAGCTGATGCTAACCCTAACCCTAACCCAAACACTATCCTAGGGTTGATGCTAACCCTAACCCTGACACTATCCTAGGGCTGATGCTAACCCTAACCCTAACCCTAACACTATCTTAGGGCTGAAGCTAACCCTAACCCTAACACTATCCTAGGCCTGATACTAACCGTAACCCTAACCCTAACACTATCGTAGGGCTGATGCTAACCCTAACCCTAACCCTAACCCTAACCCTAATACTATCCTAGGGCTGATGCTAACCCTAACCCTAACGCTAACACTATCCTAGGGCTGATGCTAACCTTAACACTAACCCTAACACTATCCTAGGGCGGAAGCTAACCCTAACCCTAACCCTAACACTATCCTAGGCCGGAAGGTAACCCTAACCCTAACCCTAACACTATCCTAGGGCTGATGCTAACCGTAACACTAACACTATCCTAGGGCTGATGCTAACCCTAACCCTAACCCTAACATTATCCTAGGGCTGATGCTAACCCTAACCCTAACCCTAACACTATCCTAGGGCTGATGCTAACCCTAACCCTAGCACTATCCTAGGCCTGATGATAACCCGAACCCTAACCCTAACACTATCCTAGGGCTGATGCTAACCCTAACCCTAACACTATCCTAGGGCTGATGCTAACCCTAACCCTATCCCTAACATTATCCCAGGGCTGATGCTAACCCTAACCCTAACACTATCCTAGGCCTGATGATAACCCTAACCCTAACCCTAACACAATCCTAGGGCTGATGCTAACTCCAACCCTAACACTATCCTAGGGCTGATGCTAACCCTAACCGTAACACTAACCCTAACCCTAATACTATCCTAGGGCTGATGCTAACCCTAACCCTAACCCTAACACTATCCTAGGGCTGATGCTAACCCTAACACTAACACTATCCTAGGGCTGATGCTAACCCTAACCCTACCCCTAACACTATCCTACGGCTGATGCTAACCCTAACCCTAACCCTAAAACTATCCTAGGGCTGATGCTAACCCTAACCCTAACCCTAACACTATATCCTGGGTTGATGCTAACCCTAACCCTAACACTATCCTAGGGCTGATGCTAACCCTAACCCTAAGCCTAACACTATCCTAGGGCTGACGCTAACCCTAACCCTAACACTATCCTAGGGCTGATGCTAACCCTAACCCTAACCCTAACACTATCCTAGGGCTGACGCTAACACTAACACTAACACTATCCTAGGGCTGATGCTAACCCTAAACCTAACCCTAACACTATCGTAGGGCTGATGCTAACCCTAACCCTAACACTATCCTAGGGCTGATGCTAACCCTAACCCTAACCCTAACACTATCCTAGGGCTGATGCTAACCCTAACCCTAACACTACCCTTGGGCTGATGCTAACCCTAACCCTATCCCTAACATTATCCCGGGGCTGAAGCTAACCCTAACCCTAACACTATCCGAGGGCTGATGCTAACCGTAACCCTAACCCTAACACTATCCTAGGGCTGATGCTAACCCTAACACTAACCCTAAGACTATCCTAGGGCTGATGCTAACCCTAACCCTAACACTATCCTAGGGCTGATGCTAACCCTAACCCTAACCCTAACACTATCTTAGGGCTGATGCTAACCCTAACCCTAACACTATCCTAGGGCTGATGCTAACCCTAACCCTATCCCTAACATTATCCCAGGGCTGATGCTAACCCTAACCCTAACACTATCCGAGGGCTGATGCTAACCCTAACAATAACCCTAACACTATCCTAGGGCTGATGCTAACCCTAACCCTAACCCTAACACTATCCTAGGGCTGATGCTAACCCTAACCCTAACCCTAACACTATCCTAGGGCGGATGCTAACCCTAAACCTAACCATAACACTATCCTAGGACTGATGCTAACCGTAACACTAACACTATCCTAGGGCTGATGCTAACCCTAACCCTAACCCTAACATTATCCTAGGGCTGATGCTAACCCTAACCCTAACTCTAACACTATCCTAGGGCTGATGCTAACCCTAACACTAACACTATCCTAGGGCTGATGCTAACCCTAACCCTAACACTATCCTAGGGCTGATGCTAACCCTAACCCTAACACTATCCTAGGCCTGATGATAACCCGAACCCTAACCCTAACACTATCCTAGGGCTGATGCTAACCCTAACCCTAACCCTAACACTAACCTAGGGCTGATGCTAACCCTGATATTAACACTATCCTAGGGCTGATGCTAACCCCAACCCTAACCCTAACACTATCCTAGGGCTGACGCTAACCCTAACCCTAACACTATCCTAGGGCTGATGCTAACCCCAACCCTAACCCTAACACTATCCTAGGGCTGACGCTAACCCTAACCCTAACGCTATCCTAGGGCTGATGCTAACCCTAACCCTAACCCTAACACTATCGTAGGGGTGATGCTAACCCTAACACTAACACTATCCTAGGGCTGATGCTAACCCTAACCCTAACCCTAACACTATCCTAGGGCTGATGCTAACCCTAACCCTAACACTATCCTAGGGCTGATGCTAACCCTAACCCTATCCCTAACATTATCCCGGGGCTGATGCTAACCCTAACCCTAACACTATCCGAGGGCTGATGCTAACCCTAACCCTAACCCTAACACTATCCTAGGGCTGATGCTAACCCTAACCGTAACCCTAACACTATCCTAGGGCTGATGCTAACCCTAACCCTAACCCTAACACTATCCTAGGGCTCATGCTAACCCTAACCCTAACACTATCCTAGGGCTGATGCTAACCCTAACCCTAACCCTAACACTATCCTAGGGCTGATGCTAACCCTAACCCTAACACTATCCTAGGGCTGATGCTAACCCTAACCCTATCCCTAACATTATCCCAGGGCTGATGCTAACCCTAACCCTAACACTATCCGAGGACTGATGCTAACCCTAACCCTAACACTAACACTATCCTAGGGCTGATGCTAAACCTAACCCTAACCCTAACACTATCCTAGGGCTGATGCTAACCCTAACCCTAACCCTAACACTATCCTAGGGCGGATGCTAACCCTAACCCTAACCCTAACACTATCCAAGGGCTGATGCTAACCGTAACACTATCACTATCCTAGGGCTGATGCTAACCCTAACCCTAACATTATCCTAGGGCTGATGCTAACCCTAACCCTAACCCTATCACTATCCTAGGGCTGATGCTAACCCTAACCCTAACACTATCCTAGGCCTGATGCTAACACTAACACTAACCCTAACACTATACTAGGGCTGATGCTAACCCTAACACTAACACTATCCTAGGGCTGATGCTAACCCTAACCCTAACCCTGACACTATCCTAGGGCTGATGCTAACCCTAACCCTAACACTATCCTAGGCCTGATGATAACCCTAACCCTAACCCTAACACTATCCTAGGGCTGATGCTAACCCTAACACTAACCCTAACACTATCCTAGGGCTGATGCTAACCCTAACGCTAACCCTAACACTATCCTTGAACTGATGCTAACCCTAACCCTAACCCTAACACTATCCTAGGCCTGATGATAACCCTAACCCTAACCCTAACACTATCCTAGGGTTTATGTTAACCCTAACCCTAACACTATCCTAGGGCTGATGCTAACCCTAACCCTAAACCTAACACTATCCTAGGGCGGATGCTAACCCTAACCCTAACTCTAACACTATCCTAGGGCTGATGCTAACCCTAACACTAACACTATCCTAGGGCTGATGCTAACCCTAAGCCTAACCCTAACACTCTCCAAGGGCTGATGCTAACCCTAACCCTAACCCTAACACTATCCTAGGGCTGATGCTAACCCTAACCCTAACACTATCCTAGGGCTGATGCTAACCCTAAACCTAACCCTAACACTATATCTAGGGTTGATGCTAACCCTAACCCTAACACTATCCTAGGGCTGATGCTAACCCTAACCCTAACCCTAACACTATCCTAGGGCTGATGCTAACCCTAACCCTAACAGTATCCTAGGGCTGATGCTAACCCTAACCCTAACCCTAACACTAACCTAGGGCTGACGCTAACCCTAACCCTAACACTATCCTAGGGCTGATGCTAACCCTAACCCTAACCCTAACACTATCCTAGGGCTGAGGCTAACCCTAACACTAACACTATCCTAGGGCTGATGCTAACCCTAAATCTAACCCTAACACTATCCTAGGGCTTATGCTAACCCTAACCCTAACACTATCCTAGGGCTGACGCTAACCCTAACCCTAACCCTAACAGTATCCTCGGGCTGATGCTAACCCTAACCCTAACACTATCCTAGGCCTGATGATAACCCTAACCCTAACCCTAACACCATCCTAGGGCTGATGCTAACTCCAACCCTAACACTATCCTAGGGCTGATGCTAACCCTAAACCTAACCGTAACTCTAACCCTAATACTATCCTAGGGCTGATGCTAACCCTAACCCTAACCCTAACACTATCCTAGGGCTGATGCTAAACCTAACACTAACACTATCCTAGGGCTGATGCTAACCGTAACCCTACCCCTAACACTATCCTAGGGCTGATGCTAACCCTAACCCTAACGCTAACACTATCCTAGGGCTGAGGCTAACCCTAACCCTAACACTAACACTATTCTAGGGCTGATGCTAACCCTAACCCTAATAATATCCTAGGGCTGATGCTAACCCTAACCCTAACCCTAACACTATCCTAGGGCTGATGCTAACCCTATCCCTAACCCTAACACTATCCTAGGGCTGATGCTAACCCTAACCCTAACCCTAACACTATCTTAGGGCTGATGCTAACCCTAACACTAACAATATCCTAGGCCTGATGATATCCCTAACCCTAAACCTAACACTATCCTAGGGCTGATGCTAACCCTAACCCTAACCCTAACACTATCCTAGGGCTGATTCTAACGGTAACCCTAACACTATCCTAGACCTGATGCTAACCCTAACCCTAACCCTAACACTATCCTAGGCCTGATGCTAACCCTATCCCTAACCCTAACACTCTCCTAGGGCTGAGGCTAACCCTAACCCTAACACTATCCTAGAGCTGATGCTAACCCTAACCCTAACCCAAACACTATCCTAGGGTTGATGCTAACCCTAACCCTGACACTATCCTAGGGCTGATGCTAACCCTAACCCTAACCCTAACACTATCTTAGGGCTGAAGCTAACCCTAACCCTAACACTATCCTAGGCCTGATACTAACCCTAACCCTAACCCTAACACTATCGTAGGGCTGATGCTAACCCTAACCCTAACCCTAACCCTAACCCTAATACTATCCTAGGGCTGATGCTAACCCTAACCCTAACGCTAACACTATCCTAGGGCTGATGCTAACCTTAACACTAACCCTAACACTATC
The DNA here is from genome assembly GCF_020740605.2 of Lemur catta. Classification (NCBI taxonomy): domain Eukaryota; kingdom Metazoa; phylum Chordata; class Mammalia; order Primates; family Lemuridae; genus Lemur; species Lemur catta. Next base: position 101,685,467 of record NC_059133.1, read on the forward strand.
CTAGGGCGGAAGCTAACCCTAATCCTAACCCTAACACTATCCTAGGCCGGAAGGTAACCCTAACCCTAACCCTAACACTATCCTAGGGCTGATGCTAACCGTAACACTAACACTATCCTAGGGCTGATGCTAACCCTAACCCTAACCCTAACATTATCCTAGGGCTGATGCTAACCCTAACCCTAACTCTAACACTATCCTAGGGCTGATGCTAACCCTAACACTAACACTATCCTAGGGCTGATGCTAACCCTAACCCTAACCCTAACACTATCCTAGGGCTGATGCTAACCCTAACCCTAGCACTATCCTAGGCCTGATGATAACCCGAACCCTAACCCTAACACTATCCTAGGGCTGATGATAACCCTAACCCTAACCCTAACACTAACCTAGGGCTGACGCTAACCCTGATATTAACACTCTCCTAGGGCTGATGCTAACCCTAACCCTAACCCTAACACTATCCTAGGGCTGACGCTAACCCTAACCCTAACACTATCCTAGGGCTGATGCTAACCCTAACCCTAACCCTAACACTATCCTAGGGCTGATGCTAACCGTAAACCTAACACTATCCTAGGGCTGATGCTAACCCTAACCCTAACCCTAACACTATCGTAGGGCTGATGCTAACCCTAACCCTAACACTATCGTAGGGCTGATGCTAATCCTAACCCTAACCCTAACACTACCCTAGGGCTGATGCTAACCCTAACCCTAACACTATCCTAGGGCTGATGCTAACCCTAACCCTATCCCTAACATTATCCCGGGGCTGATACTAACCCTAACCCTAACACTATCCGAGGGCTGATGCTAACCCTAACCCTAACCCTAACACTATCCTAGGGCTGATGCTTACCCTAAGCCTAACCCTAACACTATCCTAGGGCTGATGCTAACCCTAACCCTAACCCTAACACTGTCCAAGGGCTGATGCTAACCCTAACCCTAACCCTAACACTATCCTAGGGCTGACGCTAACCCTAACACTAACACTATCCTAGGGCTGATGCTAACCCTAACCCTAACCCTAACACTATCCTAGGGCTGACGCTAACCCTAACACTAACACTATCCTAGGGCTGATGCTAACCCTAAATCTAACCCTAACACTATCCTAGGGCTTATGCTAACCCTAACCCTAACACTATCCTAGGGCTGACGCTAACCCTAACCCTAACCCTAACAGTATCCTAGGGCTGATGCTAACCCTAACCCTAACACTATCCTAGGCCTGATGATAACCCTAACCCTAACCCTAACACCATCCTAGGGCTGATGCTAACTCCAACCCTAACACTATCCTAGGGCTGATGCTAACCCTAAACCTAACCGTAACCCTAACCCTAATACTATCCTAGGGCTGATGCTAACCCTAACCCTAACCCTAACACTATCCTAGGGCTGATGCTAAACCTAACACTAACACTATCCTAGGGCTGATGCTAACCGTAACCCTACCCCTAACACTATCCTAGGGCTGATGCTAACCCTAACCCTAACGCTAACACTATCCTAGGGCTGAGGCTAACCCTAACCCTAACACTAACACTATTCTAGGGCTGATGCTAACCCTAACCCTAATAATATCCTAGGGCTGATGCTAACCCTAACCCTAACCCTAACACTATCCTAGGGCTGATGCTAACCCTATCCCTAACCGTAACACTATCCTAGGGCTGATGCTAACCCTAACCCTAACCCTAACACTATCTTAGGGCTGATGCTAACCCTAACACTAACAATATCCTAGGCCTGATGATATCCCTAACCCTAAACCTAACACTATCCTAGGGCTGATGCTAACCCTAACCCTAACCCTAACCCTAACACTATCCTAGGGCTGATTCTAACGGTAACCCTAACACTATCCTAGACCTGATGCTAACCCTAACCCTAACCCTAACACTATCCTAGGCCTGATGCTAACCCTATCCCTAACCCTAACACTCTCCTAGGGCTGAGGCTAACCCTAACCCTAACACTATCCTAGAGCTGATGCTAACCCTAACCCTAACCCAAACACTATCCTAGGGTTGATGCTAACCCTAACCCTGACACTATCCTAGGGCTGATGCTAACCCTAACCCTAACCCTAACACTATCTTAGGGCTGAAGCTAACCCTAACCCTAACACTATCCTAGGCCTGATACTAACCCTAACCCTAACCCTAACACTATCGTAGGGCTGATGCTAACCCTGACCCTAACCCTAACCCTAACCCTAATACTATCCTAGGGCTGATGCTAACCCTAACCCTAACGCTAACACTATCCTAGGGCTGATGCTAACCTTAACACTAACCCTAACACTATCCTAGGGCGGAAGCTAACCCTAACCCTAACCCTAACACTATCCTAGGGCGGAAGGTAACCCTAACCCTAACCCTAACACTATCCTAGGGCTGATGCTAACCGTAACACTAACACTATCCTAGGGCTGATGCTAAACCTAACCCTAACCCTAACATTATCCTAGGGCTGATGCTAACCCTAACCCTAACTCTAACACTATCCTAGGGCTGATGCTAACCCTAACACTAACACTATCCTAGGGCTGATGCTAACCCTAACCCTAACCCTAACACTATCCTAGGGCTGATGCTAACCCTAACCCTAACACTATCCTAGGCCTGATGATAACCCGAACCCTAACCCTAACACTATCCTAGGGCTGATGATAACCCTAACCATAACCCTAACACTAACCTAGGGCTGACGCTAACCCTGATATTAACACTATACTAGGGCTGATGCTAACCCTAACCCTAACCCTAACACTATCCTAGGGCTGACGCTAACCCTAACCCTAACACTATCCTAGGGCTGATGCTAACCCTAACCCTAACCCTAACACTATCCTAGGGCTGATGCTAACCGTAAACCTAACACTATCCTAGGGCTGATGCTAACCCTAACCCTAACCCTAACACTATCGTAGGGCTGATGCTAACCCTAACCCTAACACTATCGTAGGGCTGATGCTAATCCTAACCCTAACCCTAACACTATCCTAGGGCTTATGCTAACCCTAACCCTAACACTATCCTAGGGCTGATGCTAACCCTAACCCTATCCCTAACATTATCCCGGGGCTGATACTAACCCTAACCCTAACACTATCCGAGGGCTGATGCTAACCCTAACCCTAACCCTAACACTATCCTAGGGCTGATGCTAACCCTAAGCCTAACCCTAACACTATCCTAGGGCTGATGCTAACCCTAACCCTAACCCTAACACTGTCCAAGGGCTGATGCTAACCCTAACCCTAACACTATCCTAGGGCTGATGGTAACCCTATCCCTAACCCTAACACTATCCTAGGGCTGATGCTAACCCTAACCCTAACCCTAACACTATCCTAGGGCTGATGCTAACCCTAACACTAACAATATCCTAGGCCTGATGATATCCATAACCCTAAACCTAACACTATCCTAGGGCTGATGCTAACCCTAACCTTAACCCTAACACTATCCTAGGGCTGATTCTAACCGTAACCCTAACACTATCCTAGGCCTGATGCTAACCCTAACCCTAACCCTAACACTATCCTAGGGGTGATGCTAACCCTAACCCTAACACTATCCTAGGCCTGATGCTAACCCTAACCCTAACACTTCCACTATCCTAGGGCTGATGCTAACCCTAACCCTAACCCTAACACTATCCTAGGTCTGATGCTAACCCTAACGCTAACACTATCCTAGGCCTGATGGTAACCCTAACCCTAACACTTACACTATCCTAGGGCTGATGCTAACCCTAACCCTAACCCTAACACTATCCTAGGTCTGATGCTAACCCTAAACCTAACACTATCCTAGGGCTGATGCTAACCCTAACCCTAACCCTAACACTATCCTAGGGCTGATGTTAACCCTAACCCTAACACTATCCTAGGGCTGATGCTAACCCTAACCCTAACCCTAACACTCTCCTAGGGCTGATGCTAACCCTAACCCTAACCCTATCCTAGGCCTGATGCTAACCCATCCCTAACACTATCCTAGGGCTGATGCTAACCCTAACCCTAACCCTAACACTATCCTAGGCCTGATGCTAACCCTATCCCTAACCCTAACACTCTCCTAGGGCTGAGGCTAACCCTAACCCAAACACTATCCTAGGGCTGATGCTAACACTAACCCTAACCCTAACACTATCCTAGGGTTGATGCTAACCCTAACCCTAACACTATCCTAGGGCTGATGCTAGCCCTAACCCTAACCCTAACACTCTCCTAGGGCTGATGCTAACCCTAACCCTAACACTATCCTAGGGCTGATGCTAACCCTAACCCTAACCCTAACACTATCCTAGGGCTGATGCTAACCCTAACCCTAACACTATCCTAGGGCTGATTCTAACCCTAACCCTAACCCTAACACTAACCTAGGGCTGATGCTAACGCTAACTCTAACACTATCCTAGGGCTGATTCTAACCCTAACCCTAACCCTAACACTATCCTAGGTGTGATGCTAACCCTAACCCTAACACTATCCTAGGGCTGATGCTAACCCTAACCCTAACCCTAACACTATCCTAGGGCTGATGCTAACCCTAACCCTAACCCTAACACTATCCTAGGGCTGATGCTAACCCTAAACCTAACCCTAACAGTATCCTAGGGCTGATGCTAACCCTAACCCTAACTCTAACACTATCCTAGGGCTGAGGCTTACCATAACCCTAACACTATCCTAGGGCTGATGCTAACCCTAACCCTAATAATATCCTAGGGCTGATGCTAACCCTAACCCTAAAACTAACACTATCCTAGGGCTGATGCTAACCCTAACCCTAACCCTAACACTATCCTAGGGCTGATGCTAACCCTAACCCTAACTCTAACACTATCCTAGGACTGATGCTAACTCTAACCCTAACAATATCCTAGGCCTGATGATATCCCTAACCCTAAACCTAACACTATCCTAGGGCTGATGCTAACCCTAACCCTAACCCTAACACTACCCTAGGGCTGATTCTAACGGTAACCCTAACACTATCCTAGGCCTGATACTAACCCTAACCCTAACCCTAACACTATCGTAGGGCTGATGCTAACCCTAACCCTAACCCTAACCCTAACCCTAATACTATCCTAGGGCTGATGCTAACCCTAACCCTAACGCTAACACTATCCTAGGGCTGATGCTAACCTTAACACTAAACCTAACACTATCCTAGGGCGGAAGCTAACCCTAACCCTAACCCTAACATTATCCTAGGGCGGAAGGTAACCCTAACCCTAACCCTAACACTATCCTAGGGCTGATGCTAACCGTAACACTAACACTATCCTAGGGCTGATGCTAACCCTAACCCTAACCCTAACATTATCCTAGGGCTGATGCTAACCCTAACCCTAACTCTAACACTATCCTAGGGCTGATGCTAACCCTAACACTAACACTATCCTAGGGCTGATGCTAACCCTAACCCTAACCCTAACACTATCCTAGGGCTGATGCTAACCCTAACCCTAACACTATCCTAGGCCTGATGATAACCCGAACCCTAACCCTAACACTATCCTAGGGCTGATGATAACCCTAACCCTAACCCTAACACTAACCTAGGGCTGACGCTAACCCTGATATTAACACTATCCTAGGGCTGATGCTAACCCTAACCCTAACCCTAACACTATCCTAGGGCTGACCCTAACCCTAACCCTAACACTATCCTAGGGCTGATGATAACCCTAACCCTAACCCTAACACTATCCTAGGGCTGATGCTAACCGTAAACCTAACACTATCCTAGGGCTGATGCTAACCCTAACCCTAACCCTAACACTATCGTAGGGCTGATGCTAACCCTAACCCTAACACTATCGTAGGGCTGATGCTAATCGTAACCCTAACCCTAACACTATCCTAGGGCTGATGCTAACCCTAACCCTAACACTATCCTAGGGCTGATGCTAACCCTAACCCTATCCCTAACATTATCCCGGGGCTGATACTAACCCTAACCCTAACACTATCCGAGGGCTGATGCTAACCCTAACCCTAACCCTAACACTATCCTAGGGCTGATGCTAACCCTAAGCCTAACCCTAACACTATCCTAGGGCTGATGCTAACCCTAACCCTAACCCTAACACTGTCCAAGGGCTGATGCTAACCCTAACCCTAACACTATCCTAGGGCTGATGCTAACCCTAACCCTAACCCTAACACTATATCTAGGGTTGATGCTAACCCTAACCCTAACACTATCCTAGGGCTGATGCTAACCCTAACCCTAACCCTAACACTATCCTAGGGCTGATGCTAACCCTAACCCTAACACTATCCTAGGCCTGATGCTAACCCTAACCCTAACCCTAACACTAACCTAGGGCTGACGCTAACCCTAACCCAAACACTATCCTAGGGCTGATGCTAACCCTAACCCTAACCCTAACACTATCCTAGGGCTGACGCTAACCCTAACACTAACACTATCCTAGGGCTGATGCTAACGCTAAATCTAACCCTAACACTATCCTAGGGCTTATGCTAACCCTAACCCTAACACTATCCTAGGGCTGATGCTAACCCTAACCCTAACGCTAACAGTATCCTAGGGCTGATGCTAACCCTAACTCTAACACTATCCTAGGCCTGATGAGAACCCTAACCCTAACCCTAACACAATCCTAGGGCTGATGCTAACTCCAACCCTAACACTATCCTAGGGCTGATGCTAACCCTAACCCTAACCCTAACCCTAACCCTAATACTATCCTAGGGCTGATGCTAACCCTAACCCTAACCCTAACACTATCCTAGGGCTGATGCTAACCCTAACACTAACACTATCCTAGGGCTGATGCTAACCCTAACCCTACCCCTAACACTATCCTAGGGCTGATGCTAACCCTAACCCTAACCCTAACACTATCCTAGGGCTGATGCTAACCCTAACCCTAACAGTATCCTAGGGCTGATGCTAACCCTAACCCTAACCCTAACACTATATCCTGGGTTGATGCTAACCCTAACCCTAACACTATCCTAGGGCTGATGCTAACCCTAACCCTAACCCTAACACTATCCTAGGACTGATGCTAACCCTGACCCTAACACTATCCTAGGGCTGATGCTAACCCTAACCCTAACCCTAACACTAACCTAGGGCTGACGCTAACCCTGACCCTAACACTATCCTAGGGCTGATGCTAACCCTAACCCTAAGCCTAACACTATCCTAGGGCTGACGCTAACCCTAACCCTAACACTATCCTAGGGCTGATGCTAACCCTAACCCTAACCCTAACACTATCCTAGGGCTGACGCTAACCCTAACCCTAACACTATCCTAGGGCTGATGCTAACCCTAAACCTAACCCTAACACTATCGTAGGGCTGATGCTAACCCTAACCCTAACACTATCCTAGGGCTGATGCTAACCCTAACCCTAACCCTAACACTATCCTAGGGCTGATGCTAACCCTAACCCTAACAGTATCCTAGGGCTGATGCTAACCCTAACCCTATCCCTAACATTATCCCGGGGCTGAAGCTAACCCTAACCCTAACACTATCCGAGGGCTGATGCTAACCCTAAACCTAACCCTAAAACTATCCTAGGGCTGATGCTAACCCTAACACTAACCCTAACACTATCCTAGGGCTGATGCTAACCCTAACCCTAACATTAACACTATCCTAGGGCTGATGCTAACCCTAACCCTAACACTATCCTAGGGCTGATGCTAACCCTAACCCTAACCCTAACACTATCTTAGGGCTGATGCTAACCCTAACCCTAACACTATCCTAGGGCTGATGCTAACCATAACCCTATCCCTAACATTATCCCAGGGCTGATGCTAACCCTAACCCTAACACTATCCGAGGGCTGATGCTAACCCTAACCCTAACCCTAACACTATCCTAGGGCTGATGCTAACCCTAACCCTAACCCTAACACTATCCTAGGGCTGATGCTAACCCTAACCCTAACCCTAACACTATCCTAGGGCTGATGCTAACCGTAACACTAACACTATCCTAGGGCTGATGCTAACCCTAACCCTAACCCTAACATTATCCTAGGGCTGATGCTAACCCTATCCCTAACTCTAACACTATCCTAGGGCTGATGCTAACCCTAACACTAACACTATCCTAGGGCTGATGCTAACCCTAACCCTAACACTATCCTAGGGCTGATGCTAGCCCTAACCCTAACACTATCCTAGGCCTGATAATAACCCGAACCCTAACCCTAACACAATCCTAGGGCTGATGCTAAGCCTAACCCTAACCCTAACACTAACCTAGGGCTGATGCTAACCCTGATATTAACACTATCCTAGGGCTGATGCTAACCCTAACCCTAACCCTAACACTATCCTAGGGCTGACGCTAACCCTAACCCTAACACTATCCTAGGGCTGATGCTAACCCTAACCCTAACCCTAACACTATCCTAGGGCTGATGCTAACCCTAACCCTAACGCTATCCTAGGGCTGATGCTAACCCTAACCCTAACCCTAACACTATCGTAGGGGTGATGCTAACCCTAACACTAACACTATCCTAGGGCTGATGCTAACCCTAACCCTAACCGTAACACTATCCTAGGGCTGATGCTAACCCTAACCCTAACACTATCCTAGGGCTGATGCTAACCCTAACCCTATCCCTAACATTATCCCGGGGCTGATGCTAACCCTAACCCTAACACTATCCGAGGGCTGATGCTAACCCTAACCCTAACCCTAACACTATCCTAGGGCTGATGCTAACCCTAACCCTAACCCTAACACTATCCTAGGGCTGATGGTAACCCTAACCCTAACCCTAACACTATCCTAGGGCTGATGCTAACTCTAACCCTAACACTATCCTAGGGCTGATGCTAACCCTAACCCTAACCCTAACACTATCCTAGGGCTGATGCTAACCCTAACCCTAACACTATCCTAGGGCTGATGCTAACCCTAACCCTATCCCTAAAACTATCCCAGGGCTGATGCTAACCCTAACCCTAACCCTAACACTATCCTAGGGCTGATGCTAAACCTAACCCTAACCCTAACACTATCCTAGGGCTGATGCTAACCCTAACCCTAACCCTAACACTATCCTAGGGCGGATGCTAACAATAACCCTAACCCTAACACTATACTAGGGCTGATGCTAACCGTAACACTATCACTATCCTAGGGCTGATGCTAACCCTGACACTAACACTATCCTAGGGCTGATGCTAACCCTAACCCTAACACTATCCTAGGCCTGATGATAACCCTAACCCTAACCCTAACACTATCCTAGGGCTGATGCTAACCCTAACCCTAACACTATCCTAGGGCTGATGCTAACCCTAACACTAACCCTAACACTATCCTAGGGCTGATGCTAACCCTAACGCTAACCCTAACACTATCCTTGAACTGATGCTAACCCTAACCCTAACCCTAACACTATCCTAGGCCTGATGATAACCCTAACCCTAACCCTAACACTATCCTAGGGTTTATGTTAACCCTAACCCTAACACTATCCTAGGGCTGATGCTAACCCTAACCCTAAACCTAACACTATCCTAGGGCGGATGCTAACCCTAACCCTAACTCTAACACTATCCTAGGGCTGATGCTAACCCTAACACTAACACTATCCTAGGGCTGATGCTAACCCTAAGCCTAACCCTAACACTCTCCTAGGGCTGATGCTAACCCTAACCCTAACCCTAACACTATCCTCGGGCTGATGCTAACCCTAACCCTAACACTATCCTAGGGCTGATGCTAACCCTAACCCTAACCCTAACACTATATCTAGGGTTGATGCTAACCCTAACCCTAACACTATCCTAGGGCTGATGCTAACCCTAACCCTAACCCTAACACTATCCTAGGGCTGATGCTAACCCTAACCCTAACAGTATCCTAGGGCTGATGCTAACCCTAACCCTAACCCTAACACTAACCTAGGGCTGACGCTAACCCTAACCCTAACATTATCCTAGGGCTGATGCTAACCCTAACCCTAACCCTAACACTATCCTAGGGCTGACGCTAACCCTAACACTAACACTATCCTAGGGCTGATGCTAACCCTAAATCTAACCCTAACACTATCCTAGGGCTTATGCTAACCCTAACCCTAACACTATCCTAGGGCTGATGCTAACCCTAACCCTAACCCTAACAGTATCCTAGGGCTGATGCTAACCCTAACCCTAACACTATCCTAGGCCTGATGATAACCCTAACCCTAACCCTAACACCATCCTAGGGCTGATGCTAACTCCAACCCTAACACTATCCTAGGGCTGATGCTAACCCTAACCCTAACCCTAACCCTAACCCTAATACTATCCTAGGGCTGATGCTAACCCTAACCCTAACCCTAACACTATCCTAGGGCTGATGCTAAACCTAACACTAACACTATCCTAGGGCTGATGCTAACCCTAACCCTACCCCTAACACTATCCTAGGGCTGATGCTAACCCTAACCCTAACGCTAACACTATCCTAGGGCTGAGGCTAACCCTAACCCTAACACTAACACTATTCTAGGGCTGATGCTAACCCTAACCCTAATAATATCCTAGGGCTGATGCTAACCCTAACCCTAACCCTAACACTATCCTAGGCCTGATGCTAACCCTAACCCTAACCCTAACACTATCCTAGGGCTGATGCTAACCCTAACCCTAACACTATCCTAGGCCTGATGCTAACCCTAACCCTAACACTTCCACTATCCTAGGGCTGATGCTAACCCTAACCCTAACCCTAACACTATCCTAGGGCTGATGCTAACCCTAACCCTAACCCTAACACTATCCTAGGGCTGATGCTAACCCTAAGCCTAACCCTAACACTATCCTAGGGCTGATGCTAACCCTAACCCTAACCCTAACACTGTCCAAGGGCTGATGCTAACCCTAACCCTAACACTATCCTAGGGCTGATGCTAACCCTAACCCTAACCCTAACACTATATCTAGGGTTGATGCTAACCCTAACCCTAACACTATCCTAGGGCTGATGCTAACCCTAACCCTAACCCTAACACTATCCTAGGCCTGATGCTAACCCTAACCCTAACCCTAACACTAACCTAGGGCTGACGCTAACCCTAACCCAAACACTATCCTAGGGCTGATGCTAACCCTAACCCTAACCCTAACACTATCCTAGGGCTGACGCTAACCCTAACACTAACACTATCCTAGGGCTGATGCTAACCCTAAATCTAACCCTAACACTATCCTAGGGCTTATGCTAACCCTAACCCTAACACTATCCTAGGGCTGATGCTAACCCTAACCCTAACGCTAACAGTATCCTAGGGCTGATGCTAACCCTAACTCTAACACTATCCTAGGCCTGATGAGAACCCTAACCCTAACCCTAACACAATCCTAGGGCTGATGCTAACTCCAACCCTGACACTATCCTAGGGCTGATGCTAACCCTAACCCTAACCCTAACCCTAACCCTAATACTATCCTAGGGCTGATGCTAACCCTAACCCTAACCCTAACACTATCCTAGGGCTGATGCTAACCCTAACACTAACACTATCCTAGGGCTGATGCTAACCCTAACCCTACCCCTAACACTATCCTAGGGCTGATGCTAACCCTAACCCTAACCCTAACACTATCCTAGGGCTGATGCTAACCCTAACCCTAACAGTATCCTAGGGCTGATGCTAACCCTAACCCTAACCCTAACACTATATCCTGGGTTGATGCTAACCCTAACCCTAACACTATCCTAGGGCTGATGCTAACCCTAACCCTAACCCTAACACTATCCTAGGGCTGATGCTAACCCTGACCCTAACACTATCCTAGGGCTGATGCTAACCCTAACCCTAACCCTAACACTAACCTAGGGCTGACGCTAACCCTGACCCTAACACTATCCTAGGGCTGATGCTAACCCTAACCCTAAGCCTAACACTATCCTAGGGCTGACGCTAACCCTAACCCTAACACTATCCTAGGGCTGATGCTAACCCTAACCCTAACCCTAACACTATCCTAGGGCTGACGCTAACCCTAACCCTAACACTATCCTAGGGCTGATGCTAACCCTAAACCTAACCCTAACACTATCGTAGGGCTGATGCTAACCCTAACCCTAACACTATCCTAGGGCTGATGCTAACCCTAACCCTAACCCTAACACTATCCTAGGGCTGATGCTAACCCTAACCCTAACACTATCCTAGGGCTGATGCTAACCCTAACCCTATCCCTAACATTATCCCGGGGCTGAAGCTAACCCTAACCGTAACACTATCCGAGGGCTGATGCTAACCCTAACCCTAACCCTAACACTATCCTAGGGCTGATGCTAACCCTAACACTAACCCTAACACTATCCTAGGGCTGATGCTAACCCTAACCCTAACCCTAACACTATCCTAGGGCTGATGCTAACCCTAACCCTAACACTATCCTAGGGCTGATGCTAACCCTAACCCTAACCCTAACACTATCCTAGGGCTGATGCTAACCCTAACCCTAACCCTAACACTATCCTAGGGCTGATGCTAACCCTAACCCTAACACTATCCTAGGGCTGATGCTAACCCTAACCCTAACCCTAACACTATCCTAGGGCTGATGCTAACCGTAACACTAACACTATCCTAGGGCTGATGCTAACCCTAACCCTAACCCTAACATTATCCTAGGGCTGATGCTAACCCTATCCCTAACTCTAACACTATCCTAGGGCTGATGCTAACCCTAACCCTAACGCTATCCTAGGGCTGATGCTAACCCTAACCCTAACCCTAACACTATCGTAGGGGTGATGCTAACCCTAACACTAACACAACCTAGGGCTGATGCTAACCCTAACCCTAAGCCTAACACTATCCTAGGGCTGATGCTAACCCTAACCCTAACACTATCCTAGGGCTGATGCTAACCCTAACCCTATCTCTAACATTATCCCGGGGCTGATGCTAACCTTAACCCTAACGCTATCCTAGGGCTGATGCTAACCCTAACACTAACCCTAACACTATCCTAGGGCTGATGCTAACCCTAACGCTAACCCTAACACTATCCTTGAACTGATGCTAACCCTAACCCTAACCCTAACACTATCCTAGGCCTGATGATAACCCTAACCCTAACCCTAACACTATCCTAGGGTTTATGTTAACCCTAACCCTAACACTATCCTAGGGCTGATGCTAACCCTAACCCTAAACCTAACACTATCCTAGGGCGGATGCTAACCCTAACCCTAACTCTAACACTATCCTAGGGCTGATGCTAACCCTAACACTAACACTATCCTAGGGCTGATGCTAACCCTAAGCCTAACCCTAACACTCTCCTAGGGCTGATGCTAACCCTAACCCTAACCCTAACACTATCCTCGGGCTGATGCTAACCCTAACCCTAACACTATCCTAGGGCTGATGCTAACCCTAACCCTAACCCTAACACTATATCTAGGGTTGATGCTAACCCTAACCCTAACACTATCCTAGGGCTGATGCTAACCCTAACCCTAACCCTAACACTATCCTAGGGCTGATGCTAACCCTAACCCTAACAGTATCCTAGGGCTGATGCTAACCCTAACCCTAACCCTAACACTATCCTAGGGCTGATGCTAACCCTGACCCTAACACTATCCTAGGGCTGATGCTAACCCAAACCCTAACCCTAACACTAACCTAGGGCTGACGCTAACCCTGACCCTAACACTATCCTAGGGCTGATGCTAACCCTAACCCTAAGCCTAACACTATCCTAGGGCTGACGCTAACACTAACCCTAACACTATCCTAGGGCTGATGCTAACCCTAACCCTAACCCTAACACTATCCTAGGGCTGACGCTAACCCTAACCCTAACACTATCCTAGGGCTGATGCTAACCCTAAACCTAACCCTAACACTATCGTAGGGCTGATGCTAACCCTAACCCTAACACTATCCTAGGGCTGATGCTAACCCTAACCCTAACCCTAACACTATCCTAGGGCTGATGCTAACCCTAACCCTAACAGTATCCTAGGGCTGATGCTAACCCTAACCCTATCCCTAACATTATCCCGGGGCTGAAGCTAACCCTAACCCTAACACTATCCGAGGGCTGATGCTAACCCTAACCCTAACCCTAACACTATCCTAGGGCTGATGCTAACCCTAACACTAACCCTAACACTATCCTAGGGCTGATGCTAACCCTAACCCTAACATTAACACTATCCTAGGGCTGATGCTAACCCTAACCCTAACACTATCCTAGGGCTGATGCTAACCCTAACCCTAACCCTAACACTATCTTAGGGCTGATGCTAACCCTAACCCTAACACTATCCTAGGGCTGATGCTAACCATAACCCTATCCCTAACATTATCCCAGGGCTGATGCTAACCCTAACCCTAACACTATCCGAGGGCTGATGCTAACCCTAACCCTAACCCTAACACTATCCTAGGGCTGATGCTAACCCTAACCCTAACCCTAACACTATCCTAGGGCTGATGCTAACCCTAACCCTAACCCTAACACTATCCTAGGGCTGATGCTAACCGTAACACTAACACTATCCTAGGGCTGATGCTAACCCTAACCTAACCCTAACATTATCCTAGGGCTGATGCTAACCCTATCCCTAACTCTAACACTATCCTAGGGCTGATGCTAACCCTAACACTAACACTATCCTAGGGCTGATGCTAACCCTAACCCTAACACTATCCTAGGGCTGATGCTAACCCTAACCCTAACACTATCCTAGGCCTGATAATAACCCGAACCCTAACCCTAACACTATCCTAGGGCTGATGCTAAGCCTAACCCTAACCCTAACACTAACCTAGGGCTGATGCTAACCCTGATATTAACACTATCCTAGGGCTGATGCTAACCCTAACCCTAACCCTAACACTATCCTAGGGCTGACGCTAACCCTAACCCTAACACTATCCTAGGGCTGATGCTAACCCTAACCCTAACCCTAACACTATCCTAGGGCTGATGCTAACCCTAACCCTAACGCTATCCTAGGGCTGATGCTAACCCTAACCCTAACCCTAACACTATCGTAGGGGTGATGCTAACCCTAACACTAACACTATCCTAGGGCTGATGCTAACCCTAACCCTAACCCTAACACTATCCTAGGGCTGATGCTAACCCTAACCCTAACACTATCCTAGGGCTGATGCTAACCCTAACCCTATCCCTAACATTATCCCGGGGCTGATGCTAACCCTAACCCTAACACTATCCGAGGGCTGATGCTAACCCTAACACTAACCCTAACACTATCCTAGGGCTGATGCTAACCCTAACCCTAACCCTAACACTATCCTAGGGCTGATGGTAACCCTAACCCTAACCCTAACACTATCCTAGGGCTGATGCTAACCCTAACCCTAACACTATCCTAGGGCTGATGCTAACCCTAACCCTAACCCTAACACTATCCTAGGGCTGATGCTAACCCTAACCCTAACACTATCCTAGGGCTGATGCTAACCCTAACCCTATCCCTAACACTATCCCAGGGCTGATGCTAACCCTAACCCTAACCCTAACACTATCCTAGGGCTGATGCTAAACCTAACCCTAACCCTAACACTATCCTAGGGCTGATGCTAACCCTAACCCTAACCCTAACACTATCCTAGGGCGGATGCTAACCCTAACCCTAACCCTAACACTATCCTAGGGCTGATGCTAACCGTAACACTATCACTATCCTAGGCTGATGCTAACCCTAACCCTAACATTATCCTAGGGCTGATGCTAACCCTAACCCTAACTCTAACACTATCTTAGGGCTGAGGCTAACCCTAACCCTAACACTATCCTACGGCTGATGCTAACCCTAACCCTAAACCTATCACTATCCTAGGGCTGATGCTAACCCTAACCCTAACACTATCCTAGGCCTGATGCTAACCCTAACCCTAACCCTAACACTATCCTAGGGCTGATGCTAACCCTGACACTAACACTATCCTAGGGCTGATGCTAACCCTAACCCTAACCCTGACACTATCCTAGGGCTGATGCTAACCCTAACCCTAACACTATCCTAGGCCTGATGATAACCCTAACCCTAACCCTAACACTATCCTAGGGCTGATGCTAACCCTAACCCTAACACTATCCTAGGGCTGATGCTAACCCTAACACTAACCCTAACACTATCCTAGGGCTGATGCTAACCCTAACGCTAACCCTAACACTATCCTTGAACTGATGCTAACCCTAACCCTAACCCTAACACTATCCTAGGCCTGATGATAACCCTAACCCTAACCCTAACACTATCCTAGGGTTTATGTTAACCCTAACCCTAACACTATCCTAGGGCTGATGCTAACCCTAACCCTAAACCTAACACTATCCTAGGGCGGATGCTAACCCTAACCCTAACTCTAACACTATCCTAGGGCTGATGCTAACCCTAACACTAACACTATCCTAGGGCTGATGCTAACCCTAAGCCTAACCCTAACACTCTCCTAGGGCTGATGCTAACCCTAACCCTAACCCTAACACTATCCTCGGGCTGATGCTAACCCTAACCCTAACACTATCCTAGGGCTGATGCTAACCCTAACCCTAACCCTAACACTATATCTAGGGTTGATGCTAACCCTAACCCTAACACTATCCTAGGGCTGATGCTAACCCTAACCCTAACCCTAACACTATCCTAGGGCTGATGCTAACCCTAACCCTAACAGTATCCTAGGGCTGATGCTAACCCTAACCCTAACCCTAACACTAACCTAGGGCTGACGCTAACCCTAACCTTAACATTATCCTAGGGCTGATGCTAACCCTAACCCTAACCCTAACACTATCCTAGGGCTGACGCTAACCCTAACACTAACACTATCCTAGGGCTGATGCTAACCCTAAATCTAACCCTAACACTATCCTAGGGCTTATGCTAACCCTAACCCTAACACTATCCTAGGGCTGATGCTAACCCTAACCCTAACCCTAACAGTATCCTAGGGCTGATGCTAACCCTAACCCTAACACTATCCTAGGCCTGATGATAACCCTAACCCTAACCTTAACACCATCCTAGGGCTGATGCTAACTCCAACCCTAACACTATCCTAGGGCTGATGCTAACCCTAACCCTAACCCTAACCCTAACCCTAATACTATCCTAGGGCTGATGCTAACCCTAACCCTAACCCTAACACTATCCTAGGGCTGATGCTAAACCTAACACTAACACTATCCTAGGGCTGATGCTAACCCTAACCCTACCCCTAACACTATCCTAGGGCTGATGCTAACCCTAACCCTAACGCTAACACTATCCTAGGGCTGAGGCTAACCCTAACCCTAACACTAACACTATTCTAGGGCTGATGCTAACCCTAACCCTAATAATATCCTAGGGCTGATGCTAACCGTAACCCTAACCCTAACACTATCCTAGGGCTGATGCTTACCCTAACCATAACCCTAACACTATCCTAGGGCTGATGCTAACCCTAACACTAACAATATCCTAGGCCTGATGATATCCATAACCCTAAACCTAACACTATCCTAGGGCTGATGCTAACCCTAACCCTAACACTATCCTAGGCCTGATGCTAACCCTAACCCTAACACTTCCACTATCCTAGGGCTGATGCTAACCCTAACCCTAACCCTAACACTATCCTAGGGCTGATGCTAACCCTAACCCTAACCCTAACACTATCCTAGGGCTGATGCTAACCCTAAGCCTAACCCTAACACTATCCTAGGGCTGATGCTAACCCTAACCCTAACCCTAACACTGTCCAAGGGCTGATGCTAACCCTAACCCTAACACTATCCTAGGGCTGATGCTAACCCTAACCCTAACCCTAACACTATATCTAGGGTTGATGCTAACCCTAACCCTAACACTATCCTAGGGCTGATGCTAACCCTAACCCTAACCCTAACACTATCCTAGGGCTGATGCTAACCCTAACCCTAACACTATCCTAGGCCTGATGCTAACCCTAACCCTAACCCTAACACTAACCTAGGGCTGACGCTAACCCTAACCCAAACACTATCCTAGGGCTGATGCTAACCCTAACCCTAACCCTAACACTATCCTAGGGCTGACGCTAACCCTAACACTAACACTATCCTAGGGCTGATGCTAACCCTAAATCTAACCCTAACACTATCCTAGGGCTTATGCTAACCCTAACCCTAACACTATCCTAGGGCTGATGCTAACCCTAACCCTAACGCTAACAGTATCCTAGGGCTGATGCTAACCCTAACTCTAACACTATCCTAGGCCTGATGAGAACCCTAACCCTAACCCTAACACAATCCTAGGGCTGATGCTAACTCCAACCCTAACACTATCCTAGGGCTGATGCTAACCCTAACCCTAACCCTAACCCTAACCCTAATACTATCCTAGGGCTGATGCTAACCCTAACCCTAACCCTAACACTATCCTAGGGCTGATGCTAACCCTAACACTAACACTATCCTAGGGCTGATGCTAACCCTAACCCTACCCCTAACACTATCCTAGGGCTGATGCTAACCCTAACCCTAACCCTAACACTATCCTAGGGCTGATGCTAACCCTAACCCTAACAGTATCCTAGGGCTGATGCTAACCCTAACCCTAACCCTAACACTATATCCTGGGTTGATGCTAACCCTAACCCTAACACTATCCTAGGGCTGATGCTAACCCTAACCCTAACCCTAACACTATCCTAGGGCTGATGCTAACCCTGACCCTAACACTATCCTAGGGCTGATGCTAACCCTAACACTAACCCTAACACTAACCTAGGGCTGACGCTAACCCTGACCCTAACACTATCCTAGGGCTGATGCTAACCCTAACCCTAAGCCTAACACTATCCTAGGGCTGACGCTAACCCTAACCCTAACACTATCCTAGGGCTGATGCTAACCCTATCCCTAACCCTAACACTATCCTAGAGCTGACGCTAACCCTAACCCTAACACTATCCTAGGGCTGATGCTAACCCTAAACCTAACCCTAACACTATCGTAGGGCTGATGCTAACCCTAACCCTAACACTATCCTAGGGCTGATGCTAACCCTAACCCTAACCCTAACACTATCCTAGGGCTGATGCTAACCCTAACCCTAACACTATCCTAGGGTTGATGCTAACCCTAACCCTATCCCTAACATTATCCCGGGGCTGAAGCTAACCCTAACCTTAACACTATCCGAGGGCTGATGCTAACCCTAACCCTAACCCTAACACTATCCTAGGGCTGATGCTAACCCTAACACTAACCCTAACACTATCCTAGGGCTGATGCTAACCCTAACCCTAACCCTAACACTATCCTAGGGCTGATGCTAACCCTAACCCTAACACTATCCTAGGGCTGATGCTAACCCTAACCCTAACCCTAACACTATCTTAGGGCTGATGCTAACCCTAACCCTAACACTATCCTAGGGCTGATGCTAACCATAACCCTATCCCTAACATTATCCCAGGGCTGATGCTAACCCTAACCCTAACACTATCCTAGGGCTGATGCTAACCCTAACCCTAACCCTAACATTATCCTAGGGCTGATGCTAACCCTATCCCTAACTCTAACACTATCCTAGGGCTGATGCTAACCCTAACACTAACACTATCCTAGGGCTGATGCTAACCCTAACCCTAACACTATCCTAGGGCTGATGCTAACCCTAACCCTAACACTATCCTAGGCCTGATAATAACCCGAACCCTAACCCTAACACTATCCTAGGGCTGATGCTAAGCCTAACCCTAACCCTAACACTAACCTAGGGCTGATGCTAACCCTGATATTAACACTATCCTAGGGCTGATGCTAACCCTAACCCTAACCCTAACACTATCCTAGGGCTGACGCTAACCCTAACCCTAACACTATCCTAGGGCTGATGCTAACCCTAACCCTAACCCTAACACTATCCTAGGGCTGATGCTAACCCTAACCCTAACGCTATCCTAGGGCTGATGCTAACCCTAACCCTAACCCTAACACTATCGTAGGGGTGATGCTAACCCTAACACTAACACTATCCTAGGGCTGATGCTAACCCTAACCCTAAGCCTAACACTATCCTAGGGCTGATGCTAACCCTAACCCTAACACTATCCTAGGGCTGATGCTAACCCTAACCCTATCTCTAACATTATCCCGGGGCTGATGCTAACCCTAACCCTAACACTATCCTAGGGCTGATGCTAACCCTAGCACTAACCCTAACACTATCCTAGGGCTGATGCTAACCCTAACGCTAACCCTAACACTATCCTTGAACTGATGCTAACCCTAACCCTAACCCTAACACTATCCTAGGCCTGATGATAACCCTAACCCTAACCCTAACATTATCCTAGGGTTTATGTTAACCCTAACCCTAACACTATCCTAGGGCTGATGCTAACCCTAACCCTAAACCTAACACTATCCTAGGGCGGATGCTAACCCTAACCCTAACTCTAACACTATCCTAGGGCTGATGCTAACCCTAACGCTAACACTATCCTAGGGCTGATGCTAACCCTAAGCCTAACCCTAACACTCTCCTAGGGCTGATGCTAACCCTAACCCTAACCCTAACACTATCCTCGGGCTGATGCTAACCCTAACCCTAACACTATCCTAGGGCTGATGCTAACCCTAACCCTAACCCTAACACTATATCTAGGGTTGATGCTAACCCTAACCCTAACACTATCCTAGGGCTGATGCTAACCCTAACCCTAACCCTAACACTATCCTAGGGCTGATGCTAACCCTAACCCTAACAGTATCCTAGGGCTGATGCTAACCCTAACCCTAACCCTAACACTAACCTAGGGCTGACGCTAACCCTAACCCTAACATTATCCTAGGGCTGATGCTAACCCTAACCCTAACCCTAACACTATCCTAGGGCTGACGCTAACCCTAACACTAACACTATCCTAGGGCTGATGCTAACCCTAAATCTAACCCTAACACTATCCTAGGGCTTATGCTAACCCTAACCCTAACACTATCCTAGGGCTGATGCTAACCCTAACCCTAACCCTAACAGTATCCTAGGGCTGATGCTAACCCTAACCCTAACACTATCCTAGGCCTGATGATAACCCTAACCCTAACCCTAACACCATCCTAGGGCTGATGCTAACTCCAACCCTAACACTATCCTAGGGCTGATGCTAACCCTAACCCTAACCCTAACCCTAACCCTAATACTATCCTAGGGCTGATGCTAACCCTAACCCTAACCCTAACACTATCCTAGGGCTGATGCTAAACCTAACACTAACACTATCCTAGGGCTGATGCTAACCCTAACCCTACCCCTAACACTATCCTAGGGCTGATGCTAACCCTAACCCTAACGCTAACACTATCCTAGGGCTGAGGCTAACCCTAACCCTAACACTAACACTATTCTAGGGCTGATGCTAACCCTAACCCTAATAATATCCTAGGGCTGATGCTAACCCTAACCCTAACCCTAACACTATCCTAGGGCTGATGCTTACCCTAACCCTAACCCTAACACTATCCTAGGGCTGATGCTAACCCTAACACTAACAATATCCTAGACCTGATGATATCCATAACCCTAAACCTAACACTATCCTAGGGCTGATGCTAACCCTAACCTTAACCCTAACACTATCCTAGGGCTGATTCTAACCGTAACCCTAACACTATCCTAGGCCTGATGCTAACCCTAACCCTAACCCTAACACTATCCTAGGGCTGATGCTAACCCTAACCCTAACAATATCCTAGGCCTGATGCTAACCCTAACCCTAACACTTCCACTATCCTAGGGCTGATGCTAACCCTAACCCTAACCCTAACACTATCCTAGGGCTGATGCTAACCCTAACCCTAACCCTAACACTATCCTAGGGCTGATGCTAACCCTAAGCCTAACCCTAACACTATCCTAGGGCTGATGCTAACCCTAACCCTAACCCTAACACTGTCCAAGGGCTGATGCTAACCCTAACCCTAACACTATCCTAGGGCTGATGCTAACCCTAACCCTAACCCTAACACTATATCTAGGGTTGATGCTAACCCTAACCCTAACACTATCCTAGGGCTGATGCTAACCCTAACCCTAACCCTAACACTATCCTAGGGCTGATGCTAACCCTAACCCTAACACTATCCTAGGCCTGATGCTAACCCTAACCCTAACCCTAACACTAACCTAGGGCTGACGCTAACCCTAACCCAAACACTATCCTAGGGCTGATGCTAACCCTAACCCTAACCCTAACACTATCCTAGGGCTGACGCTAACCCTAACACTAACACTATCCTAGGGCTGATGCTAACCCTAAATCTAACCCTAACACTATCCTAGGGCTTATGCTAACCCTAACCCTAACACTATCCTAGGGCTGATGCTAACCCTAACCCTAACGCTAACAGTATCCTAGGGCTGATGCTAACCCTAACTCTAACACTATCCTAGGCCTGATGAGAACCCTAACCCTAACCCTAACACAATCCTAGGGCTGATGCTAACTCCAACCCTAACACTATCCTAGGGCTGATGCTAACCCTAACCCTAACCCTAACCCTAACCCTAATACTATCCTAGGGCTGATGCTAACCCTAACCCTAACCCTAACACTATCCTAGGGCTGATGCTAACCCTAACACTAACACTATCCTAGGGCTGATGCTAACCCTAACCCTACCCCTAACACTATCCTAGGGCTGATGCTAACCCTAACCCTAACCCTAACACTATCCTAGGGCTGATGCTAACCCTAACCCTAACAGTATCCTAGGGCTGATGCTAACCCTAACCCTAACCCTAACACTATATCCTGGGTTGATGCTAACCCTAACCCTAACACTATCCTAGGGCTGATGCTAACCCTAACCCTAACCCTAACACTATCCTAGGGCTGATGCTAACCCTGACCCTAACACTATCCTAGGGCTGATGCTAACCCTAACCCTAACCCTAACACTAACCTAGGGCTGACGCTAACCCTGACCCTAACACTATCCTAGGGCTGATGCTAACCCTAACCCTAAGCCTAACACTATCCTAGGGCTGACGCTAACCCTAACCCTAACACTATCCTAGGGCTGATGCTAACCCTAACCCTAACCCTAACACTATCCTAGGGCTGACGCTAACCCTAACCCTAACACTATCCTAGGGCTGATGCTAACCCTAAACCTAACCCTAACACTATCGTAGGGCTGATGCTAACCCTAACCCTAACACTATCCTAGGGCTGATGCTAACCCTAACCCTAACCCTAACACTATCCTAGGGCTGATGCTAACCCTAACCCTAACACTATCCTAGGGCTGATGCTAACCCTAACCCTATCCCTAACATTATCCCGGGGCTGAAGCTAACCCTAACCGTAACACTATCCGAGGGCTGATGCTAACCCTAACCCTAACCCTAACACTATCCTAGGGCTGATGCTAACCCTAACACTAACCCTAACACTATCCTAGGGCTGATGCTAACCCTAACCCTAACCCTAACACTATCCTAGGGCTGATGCTAACCCTAACCCTAACACTATCCTAGGGCTGATGCTAACCCTAACCCTAACCCTAACACTATCTTAGGGCTGATGCTAACCCTAACCCTAACACTATCCTAGGGCTGATGCTAACCATAACCCTATCCCTAACATTATCCCAGGGCTGATGCTAACCCTAACCCTAACACTATCCGAGGGCTGATGCTAACCCTAACCCTAACCCTAACACTATCCTAGGGCTGATGCTAACCCTAACCCTAACCCTAACACTATCCTAGGGCTGATGCTAACCCTAACCCTAACCCTAACACTATCCTAGGGCTGATGCTAACCGTAACACTAACACTATCCTAGGGCTGATGCTAACCCTAACCCTAACCCTAACATTATCCTAGGGCTGATGCTAACCCTATCCCTAACTCTAACACTATCCTAGGGCTGATGCTAACCCTAACACTAACACTATCCTAGGGCTGATGCTAACCCTAACCCTAACACTATCCTAGGGCTGATGCTAACCCTAACCCTAACACTATCCTAGGCCTGATAATAACCCGAACCCTAACCCTAACACTATCCTAGGGCTGATGCTAAGCCTAACCCTAACCCTAACACTAACCTAGGGCTGATGCTAACCCTGATATTAACACTATCCTAGGGCTGATGCTAACCCTAACCCTAACCCTAACACTATCCTAGGGCTGACGCTAACCCTAACCCTAACACTATCCTAGGGCTGATGCTAACCCTAACCCTAACCCTAACACTATCCTAGGGCTGATGCTAACCCTAACCCTAACGCTATCCTAGGGCTTATGCTAACCCTAACCCTAACCCTAACACTATCGTAGGGGTGATGCTAACCCTAACACTAACACTATCCTAGGGCTGATGCTAACCCTAACCCTAAGCCTAACACTATCCTAGGGCTGATGCTAACCCTAACCCTAACACTATCCTAGGGCTGATGCTAACCCTAACCCTATCTCTAACATTATCCCGGGGCTGATGCTAACCCTAACCCTAACACTATCCGAGGGCTGATGCTAACCCTAACCCTAACCCTAACACTATCCTAGGGCTGATGCTAACCCTAACCCTAACCCTAACACTATCCTAGGGCTGATGGTAACCCTAACCCTAACCCTAACACTATCCTAATGCTGATGCTAACCCTAACCCTAACACTATCCTAGGGCTGATGCTAACCCTAACCCTAACCCTAACACTATCCTAGGGCTGATGCTAACCCTAACCCTAACACTATCCTAGGGCTGATGCTAACCCTAACCCTATCCCTAACACTATCCCAGGGCTGATGCTAACCCTAACCCTAACCCTAACACTATCCTAGGGCTGATGCTAAACCTAACCCTAACCCTAACACTATCCTAGGGCTGATGCTAACCCTAACCCTAACCCTAACACTATCCTAGGGCGGATGCTAACCCTAACCCTAACCCTAACACTATCCTAGGGCTGATGCTAACCGTAACACTATCACTATCCTAGGGCTGATGCTAACCCTAACCCTAACATTATCCTAGGGCTGATGCTAACCCTAACCCTAACTCTAACACTATCTTAGGGCTGAGGCTAACCCTAACCCTAACACTATCCTACGGCTGATGCTAACCCTAACCCTAAACCTATCACTATCCTAGGGCTGATGCTAACCCTAACCCTAACACTATCCTAGGCCTGATGCTAACCCTAACCCTAACCCTAACACTATCCTAGGGCTGATGCTAACCCTGACACTAACACTATCCTAGGGCTGATGCTAACCCTAACCCTAACCCTGACACTATCCTAGGGCTGATGCTAACCCTAACCCTAACACTATCCTAGGCCTGATGATAACCCTAACCCTAACCCTAACACTATCCTAGGGCTGATGCTAACCCTAACCCTAACACTATCCTAGGGCTGATGCTAACCCTAACACTAACCCTAACACTATCCTAGGGCTGATGCTAACCCTAACGCTAACCCTAACACTATCCTTGAACTGATGCTAACCGTAACCCTAACCCTAACACTATCCTAGGCCTGATGATAACCCTAACCCTAACCCTAACACTATCCTAGGGTTTATGTTAACCCTAACCCTAACACTATCCTAGGGCTGATGCTAACCCTAACCCTAAACCTAACACTATCCTAGGGCGGATGCTAACCCTAACCCTAACTCTAACACTATCCTAGGGCTGATGCTAACCCTAACACTAACACTATCCTAGGGCTGATGCTAACCCTAAGCCTAACCCTAACACTCTCCTAGGGCTGATGCTAACCCTAACCCTAACCCTAACACTATCCTCGGGCTGATGCTAACCCTAACGCTAACACTATCCTAGGGCTGATGCTAACCCTAACCCTAACCCTAACACTATATCTAGGGTTGATGCTAACCCTAACCCTAACACTATCCTAGGGCTGATGCTAACCCTAACCCTAACCCTAACACTATCCTAGGGCTGATGCTAACCCTAACCCTAACAGTATCCTAGGGCTGATGCTAACCCTAACCCTAACCCTAACACTAACCTAGGGCTGACGCTAACCCTAACCCTAACATTATCCTAGGGCTGATGCTAACCCTAACCCTAACCCTAACACTATCCTAGGGCTGACGCTAACCCTAACACTAACACTATCCTAGGGCTGATGCTAACCCTAAATCTAACCCTAACACTATCCTAGGGCTTATGCTAACCCTAACCCTAACACTATCCTAGGGCTGATGCTAACCCTAACCCTAACCCTAACAGTATCCTAGGGCTGATGCTAACCCTAACCCTAACACTATCCTAGGCCTGATGATAACCCTAACCCTAACCCTAACACCATCCTAGGGCTGATGCTAACTCCAACCCTAACACTATCCTAGGGCTGATGCTAACCCTAACCCTAACTCTAACCCTAACCCTAATACTATCCTAGGGCTGATGCTAACCCTAACCCTAACCCTAACACTATCCTAGGGCTGATGCTAAACCTAACACTAACACTATCCTAGGGCTGATGCTAACCCTAACCCTACCCCTAACACTATCCTAGGGCTGATGCTAACCTTAACCCTAACGCTAACACTATCCTAGGGCTGAGGCTAACCCTAACCCTAACACTAACACTATTCTAGGGCTGATGCTAACCCTAACCCTAATAATATCCTAGGGCTGATGCTAACCCTAACCCTAACCCTAACACTATCCTAGGGCTGATGCTTACCCTAACCCTAACCCTAACACTATCCTAGGGCTGATGCTAACAATAACACTAACAATATCCTAGGCCTGATGATATCCATAACCCTAAACCTAACACTATCCTAGGGCTGATGCTAACCCTAACCTTAACCCTAACACTATCCTAGGGCTGATTCTAACCGTAACCCTAACACTATCCTAGGCCTGATGCTAACCCTAACCCTAACCCTAACACTATCCTAGGGCTGATGCTAACCCTAACCCTAACACTATCCTAGGCCTGATGCTAACCCTAACCCTAACACTTCCACTATCCTAGGGCTGATGCTAACCCTAACCCTAACCCTAACACTATCCTAGGTCTGATGCTAACCCTAACGCTAACACTATCCTAGGCCTGATGGTAACCCTAACCCTAACACTTACACTATCCTAGGGCTGATGCTAACCCTAACCCTAACCCTAACACTATCCTAGGTCTGATGCTAACCCTAAACCTAACACTATCCTAGGGCTGATGCTAACCCTAACCCTAACCCTAACACTATCCTAGGGCTGATGTTAACCCTAACCCTAACACTATCCTAGGGCTGATGCTAACCCTAACCCTAACCCTAACACTCTCCTAGGGCTGATGCTAACCCTAACCCTAACCCTATCCTAGGCCTGATGCTAACCCATCCCTAACACTATCCTAGGGCTGATGCTAACCCTAACCCTAACCCTAACACTATCCTAGGCCTGATGCTAACCCTATCCCTAACCCTAACACTCTCCGAGGGCTGAGGCTAACCCTAACCCAAACACTATCCTAGGGCTGATGCTAACACTAACCCTAACCCTAACACTATCCTAGGGTTGATGCTAACCCTTACCCTAACACTATCCTAGGGCTGATGCTAACCCTAACCCTAACCCTAACACTCTCCTAGGGCTGATGCTAACCCTAACCCTAACACTATCCTAGGGCTGATGCTAACCCTAACCCTAACCCTAACACTATCCTAGGGCTGATGCTAAACCCTAACCCTAACACTATCCTAGGGCTGATTCTAACCCTAACCCTAACCCTAACACTATCCTAGGGCTGATGCTAACGCTAACTCTAACACTATCCTAGGGCTGATTCTAACCCTAACCCTAACCCTAACACTATCGTAGGTGTGATGCTAACCCTAACCCTAACACTATCCTAGGGCTGATGATGCTAACCCTTACCCTAACACTATCCTAGGGCTGATGCTAACCCTAACCCTAACCCTAACACTCTCCTAGGGCTGATGCTAACCGTAACCCTAACACTATCCTAGGCCTGATGCTAACCCTAACCCTAACACTATCCTAGGGCTGATGCTAACCCTAACCCTAACCCTAACACTATCCTAGGCCTGATGGTAACCCTATCCCTAACCCTAACACTCTCTTAGGGCTGTGGCTAACCCTAACGCTAACACTATCCTAGGGCTGATGCTAACCCTAACCCTAACCCTAACACTATCCTAGGGTTGATGCTTACCCTATCCCTAACACTATCCTAGGGCTGACGCTAACCTTAACCCTAACCCTAACACTATCCTAGGGCTGATGCTAACCCTAACACTAACACTATCCTAGGGCTGATGCTAACCCTAACACTAACAATATCCTAGGCCTGATGATATCCATAACCCTAAACCTAACACTATCCTAGGGCTGACGCTAACCCTAAACCTAACCCTAACACTATCCTAGGGCTGATGCTAACCCTAACCCTAACACTATCCTAGGCCTGATGCTAACCATAGCCCTTACCCTAACACTATCCTAGGGCTGATGCTAAACCTAACCATAACCCTAACACTATCCTAGGGCTGATGCTAACCCTATCCCTAACCCTAACTCTCTCCTAGGGCGGATGCTAACCCTAACCCTAACCCTAACACTATCCTAGGGCTGATGCTAACCCTAACACTATCACTATCCTAGGGCTGATGCTAACCCTAACCCTAACCCTAACACTATCCTAGGGCTGATGCTAACCCTAAACCTAACTCTAACACTATCTTAGGGCTGAGGCTAACCCTAACCCTAACACTATCCTACGGCTGATGCTAACCCTAACCCAAACCCTAACACTATCCTAGGGCTAATGCTAACCCTAACCCTAACACTATCCTAGGCCTGATGCTAACCCTAACCCTAACCCTAACCCTATCCTAGGGCTGATGCTGACCCTAACCCTAACACTATCCTAGGGTTGATGCTAACTCTAACCCTAACCCAACACTATGCTAGGGCGGATGCTAACCCTAACCCTAACCCTAACACAATCCTAGGGCTAATGCTAACCCTAACACTAACACTATCCTAGGGCTGATGCTAACCCTAACCCTAACCCTAACACTATGCTAGGGCTGATGCTAACCCTAACCCTAACT
The DNA here is from genome assembly GCF_020740605.2 of Lemur catta. Lineage (NCBI taxonomy): Eukaryota > Metazoa > Chordata > Mammalia > Primates > Lemuridae > Lemur > Lemur catta. The sequence continues at coordinate 101,714,613 of NC_059133.1, forward strand.
CTAACACTATCTTAGGGCTGAAGCTAACCCTTACCCAAACACTATCCTACGGCTGATGCTAACCCTAACCCTAACCCTAACAGTATCCTAAGGCTGATGCTAACCCTAACACTGGCACTATCCTGGGCCTGGTGCTAACCCTAACCCTAACCCTAACACTATCCTAGGGCTGATGCTAACCCTAACCCTAACCCTAACACTATCCTAGGGTTGATGCTAACCCTAACCCTAACCCTAACACTATCCTAGGGCTGATGCTAACCCTAACCCTAACCCTAACAGTCTCCTAGGGCTGATGCTAACCGTAACCCTAACACTATCCTAGGCCTGATGCTAACCCTAACCCTAACACTATCCTAGGGCTGATGCTAACCCTAACCCTAACCCTAACACTATCCTAGGCCTGATGCTAACCCTATCCCTAACCCTAACACTCTCCTAGGGCTGAGGCTAACCCTAACGCTAACACTATCCTAGGGCTGATGCTAACCCTAACCCTAACCCTAACACTATCCTAGGGTTGATGCTTACCCTAACACAAACACTATCCTAGGGCTGACGCTAACCTTAACCCTAACCCTAACACTATCCTAGGGCTGATGCTAACCCTAACCCTAACACTATCCTAGGGCTGATGCTAACCCTAACCCTAACCCTAACACTATCCTAGGGCTGATGCTAACCCTAACCCTAACACTATCCTAGGGCTGATGCTAACCCTAACCCTAACCATAACACTATCCTAAGTCTGATGCTAACCCTAGTCCTCACACTATCCTAGGCCTGATGATAACCCTAACCCTAACCTTAACACTATCCTAGGGCTGATGCTAACCCTAACCCTAACACTATCCTAGGGCTGATTCTAACCGTAACCCTAACACTATCCTAGGCCTGATGCTAACCCTAACCCTTACCCTAACACTATCCTAGGGCTGATGCTAAACCTAACCCTAACCCTAACACTATCCTAGGGCTGATGCTAACCCTAACCCTAACCCTAACACTATCCTAGGGCTGATGCTAACCCTACCCCTAACCCTAACATTGTCCTAGGGCTGATGCTAACCCTAACCCTAACTCTAACACTATCCTAGGGCTGAGGCTTACCATAACCCTAACACTATCCTAGGGCTGATGCTAACCCTAACCCTAATAATATCCTAGGGCTGATGCTAACCCTAACCCTAACACTAACACTATCCTAGGGCTGATGCTAACCATAACCCTTACCCTATCACTATCCTAGGGCTGATGCTAAACCTAACCATAACCCTAACACTATCCTAGGACTGATGCTAACTCTAACCCTAACAATATCCTAGGCCTGCTGATATCCCTAAACCTAAACCTAACACTATCGTAGGGCTGATGCTAACCCTAACCCTAACCCTAACACTATCCTAGGGCTGATTCTAACGGTAACCCTAACACTATCCTTGGCCTGATGCTAACCCTAACCCTAACCCTAACACTATCCTAGGCCTGATGCTAACCCTATCCCTAACCCTAACACTCTCCTAGGGCTGAGGCTAACCCTAACCCTAACACTATCCTAGAGCTGATGCTAACCCTAACCCTAACCCAAACACTATCCTAGGGTTGATGCTAACCCTAACCTTGACACTATCCTAGGGCTGATGCTAACCCTAACCCTAACCCTAACACTATCTTAGGGTGAAGCTAACCCTAACCCTAACACTATCCTAGGCCTGATACTAACCGTAACCCTAACCCTAACACTATCGTAGGGCTGATGCTAACCCTAACCCTAACCCTAACCCTAACCCTAATACTATCCTAGGGCTGATGCTAACCCTAACCCTAACGCTAACACTATCCTAGGGCTGATGCTAACCCTAACACTAACACTATCCTAGGGCTGATGCTAACCCAAACCCTAACCCTAACACTATCCTAGGGCTGATGCTAACACTAACCCTAACTCTAACACTATCCTATGGCTGAGGCTAACCCTAACCCTAACACTATCCTACGGCTGATGCTAACCCTAACCCTAACCCTAACACCATCCTAAGGCTGATGCTAACCCTAACCCTGACACTATCCTAGGGCTGATGCTAACCCTATCCCTAACCCTAACACTATCCTAGGGCTGATGCTAACCCTAACGCTAACCCTAACACTATCCTAGGGCTGATGCTAACCCTAACCCTAACACTATCCTAGGGCTGATGCTAACCCTAACCCTAACCCTAACACTATCCTAGGGTTGATGCTAACCCTACCCTGACACTATCCTAGGGCTGATGCTAACACTAACCCTAACTCTAACACTATCCTATGGCTGAGGCTAACCCTAACCCTAACACTATCCTACGGCTGATGCTAACCCTAACCCTAACCCTAACACTATCCTAGGGTTGATGCTAACCCTACCCTGACACTATCCTAGGGCTGATGCTAACCCTAACCCTAACCCTAACACTATCCTAGAGCTGATTCTAACCCTAACCCTAACCCTAACGCTAACCCTAATACTATCCTAGGGCTGATGCTAACCCTAACCCTAACCCTAACACTATCCTAGAGCTGATGCTAACCCTAACCCTAACCCTAACCCTAACGCTAACACTATCCTAGGGCGGATGCTAACCCTAACACTAACACTATGCTAGGGCTGATGCTAACCCAAACCCTAACCCTAACACTATCCTAGGGCTGATGCTAACACTAACCCTAACTCTAACACTATCCTAGGGCTGAGGCTAACCCTAACTCTAACACTATCCTACGGCTGATGCTAACCCTAACCCTAACCCTAACACTATCCTAAGGCTGATAATAACCCTAACACTAACACTATCCTAGGCCTGGTGCTAACCCTAACCCTAACCCTAACACTATTCTAGGGCTGATGCTAACCCTAACACTAATAAAATCCTAGGGCTGATGCTAACCCTTACCCTAACCCTAACACTATCCTAGGGCTGATGCTAACCCTATCCCTAACCCTAACACTATCCTAGGGCTGATGCTAACCCTAACGCTAACCCTAACACTATCCTAGGGCTGATGCTAACCCTAACCCTAACCCTAACACTATCCTAGGGCTGATGCTAACCCTAACACTAACAATATCCTAGGCCTGATGATACCCATAACCCTAAACCTAACACTATCCTAGGGCTGACGCTAACCCTAACCCTAACCCTAACACTATCCTAGGGCTGATTCTAACCGTAACCCTAACACTATCCTAGGCCTGATGCTATCACTAACCCTTACCCTAACACTATCCTAGGGCTGATGCTAACCCTAACCCTAACCCTAACACTATTCTAGGGCTGATGCTAACCCTAACCCTAATAATATCCTAGGGCTGATGCTAACCCTAACCCTAACCCTAACACTATCCTAGGGCTGATGCTAACCCTAACCCTAACCCTAACACTATCCTAGGGCTGATGCTAACCCTAACACTAACAATATCCTAGGCCTCATGATATCCATAACCCTAAACCTAACACTATCCTAGGACTGATGCTAACCCTAACCCTAACCCTAACACTATCCTAGGGCTGATTCTAACCGTAACCCTAACACTATCCTAGGCCTGATGCTAACCATAACCCTTACCCTAACAGTATCCTAGGGCTGACGCTAAACCTAACCATAACCCTAACACTATCCTAGGGCTGATGCTAACCCTATCCGTAACCCTAACACTATCCTAGGGCTGATGCTAACCCTAACGCTAAGCCTAACACTATCCTTGAACTGATGCTAACCCTAACCCTAACCCTAACACTATCCTAGGCCTGATGATAACCCTAACCCTAACCCTAACACTATCCTACGGTTTATGTTAACCCTAACCCTAACACTATCCTAGGGCTGATGCTAACCCTAACCCTAACACGAACACTCTCCTAGGGCGGATGCTAACCCTAACCCTAACCCTAACACTATCCTAGGGCTGATGCTAACCCTAACCCTAACACTATCCTAGGTCTGATGCTAACCCTAAACCTAACACTATCCTAGGGCTGATGCTAACCCTAACCCTAACACTAACACTATCCTAGGGCTGATGTTAACCCTAACCCTAACACTATCCTAGGGCTGATGCTAACCCTAACCCTAACCCTAACACTCTCCTAGGGCTGATGCTAACCCTAACCCTAACCCTAACACTATCCTAGGCCTGATGCTAAATCTATCCCTAACCCTAACACTCTCCTAGGGCTGATGCTAACCCTAACCCTAACACTATCCTAGGACTGATGCTAACCCTAACCCTAACCCTAACACTATCCTAGGGCTGATGCTAACCCTAACGCTAACCCTAACACTATCCTTGAACTGATGCTAACCCTAACCCTAACCCTAACACTATCCTAGGCCTGATGATAACCCTAACCCTAACCCTAACACTATCCTAGGGTTTATGTTAACCCTAACCCTAACACTATCCTAGGGCTGATGCTAACCCTAACCCTAACCCTAACACTATCCTAGGGCGGATGCTAACCCTAACCCTAACCCTAACACTATCCTAGGGCTGATGCTAACCCTAACACTAACACTATCCTAGGGCTGACGCTAACCCTAACCCTAACCCTAACACTATCCTAGGGCTGATGCTAACCCTAACCCTAACTCTAACACTATCTTAGGGCTGAGGCTAACCCTAACCCAAACACTATCCTACGGCTGATGCAAACCCTAACCCTAACCCTAACACTATCCTAGGGCTAATGCTAACCCTAACCCTAACACTATCCTAGGGCTGATGCTAACCCTAACCCTAACCCTAACACTATCCTAGGCCTGATGATAACCCTAACCCTAACCCTAACACTATCCTACGGTTTATGTTAACTCTAACCCTAACACTATCCTAGGGCTGATGCTAACCCTAACCCTAACCCTAACACTATCCTAGGGCGGATGCTAACCCTAACCCTAACCCTAACACTATCCTAGGGCTGATGCTAATCCTAACACTAACACTATCCTAGGGCTGATGCTAACCCTAACCCTAACCCTAACACTATGCTAGGGCTGATGCTAACCCTAACCCTAACTCTAACACTATCTTAGGGCTGAGGCTAACCCTAACCCAAACACTATCCTACGGCTGATGCTAACCCTAACCCTAACCCTAACAGTATCCTAAGGCTGATGCTAACCCTAACACTAGCACTATCCTGGGCCTGGTGGTAACCCTAACCCTAACCCTAACACTATCCTAGGCCTGATGCTAACCCTAACCCTAACACTTACACTATCCTAGGGCTGATGCTAACCCTAACCCTAACCCTAACACTATCCTAGGTCTGATGCTAACCCTAACACTAACACTATCCTAGGCCTGGTGCTAACCCTAACCCTAACCCTAACACTATCCTAGGGCTGATGCTAACCCTAACCCTAATAATATCCTAGGGCTGATGCTAACCCTAACTCTAACCCTAACACTATCCTAGGTCTGACGCTAACCCTAAACATAACACTATCCTAGGGCTGATGCTAACCCTAACCCTAACCCTAACACTATCCTAGGGCTGATGTTAACCCTACCCCTAACACTATCCTAGGGCTGATGCTAACCCTAACCCTAACCCTAACACTTTCCTAGGGCTGATGCTAACCGTAACACTAACACTCTCCTAGGCCTCATGCTAACCCTAACCCTAACACTATCCTAGGGCTGATGCTAACCCTAACCCTAACCCTCACACTATCCTAGGGTTGATGCTAACCCTAACCCTAACACTATCCTAGGACTGATGCTAACCCTAACCCTAACCCTAACACTATCCTAGGGCTGATGCTAACCCTAACCCTAACCCTATCCTAGGGCTGATGCTAACCCTAACCCTAACCCTAACACTATCCTAGGGCTGATGCTAACCCTAACCCTAACACTATCCTAGCGGTGATGCTAACCCTAACCCTAACCCTAACACTATCCTAAGTCTGATGCTAACCCTAGCCCTCACACTATCCTAGGCCTGATGCTAACCCTAACCCTAACACTATCCTAGGGCTGATCCTAACCCTAACCCTAACCCTAACACTATCCTAGGGCTGATGCTAACCCTAACCCTAACACTATCCTAGGGCTGATGCTAACCCTAACCCTAACCCTAACACTATCCTAGGGCTGATGCTAACCCTAACCCTAACACTATCCTAGGGCTGACGCTAACCCTAACCCTAACCCTAACACTATCCTAGGGCTGATGCTAAACCTAACCCTAACCCTAACACTATCCTAGGGCTGATGCTAACCCTAACCCTAACACTATCCTAGAGCTGATGCTAACGCTAACCCTAACCCTAACCCTAACCCTAATAATATCCTAGGGCTGATGCTAACCCTAACCCTACCCCTAACACTATCCTAGTGCTGATGCTAACCCTAACACTAACACTATCCTAGGGCTGATGCTAACCCTAACCCTAACTCTAACACTATCCTAGAGCTGAGGCTAACCCTAACCCTAACACTATTCTACGGCTGATGCTAACCCCAACCCTAACCCTAACACTATCCTAAGGCTGATGCTAACCGTAACACTAACACTATCCTAGGCCTGGTGCTAACCCTAACCCTAACCCTAACACTATCCTAGGGTTGATGCTAACCCTAACCCTAATAATATCCTAGGGCTGATGCTAACCCTAACCCTAAACCTAACACTATCCTAGGGCTGATGCTCACCCTAACCCTAACCCTAACACTATCCTAGGGCTGATGCTAACCCTAACCCTAACACTATCCTAGGCCTGATGCTAACCCTAACCCTAACACTTCCACTATCCTAGGGCTGATGCTAACCCTAACCCTAACCCTAACACTATCCTAGGTCTGATGCTAACCCTAACGCTAACACTATCCTAGGCCTGATGGTAACCCTAACCCTAACACTTACACTATCCTAGGGCTGATGCTAACCCTAACCCTAACCCTAACACTATCCTAGGTCTGATGCTAACCCTAAACCTAACACTATCCTAGGGCTGATGCTAACCCTAACCCTAACCCTAACACTATCCTAGGGCTGATGTTAACCCTAACCCTAACACTATCCTAGGGCTGATGCTAACCCTAACCCTAACCCTAACACTCTCCTAGGGCTGATGCTAACCCTAACCCTAACCCTATCCTAGGCCTGATGCTAACCCATCCCTAACACTATCCTAGGGCTGATGCTAACCCTAACCCTAACCCTAACACTATCCTAGGCCTGATGCTAACCCTATCCCTAACCCTAACACTCTCCGAGGGCTGAGGCTAACCCTAACCCAAACACTATCCTAGGGCTGATGCTAACACTAACCCTAACCCTAACACTATCCTAGGGTTGATGCTAACCCTTACCCTAACACTATCCTAGGGCTGATGCTAACCCTAACCCTAACCCTAACACTCTCCTAGGGCTGATGCTAACCCTAACCCTAACACTATCCTAGGGCTGATGCTAACCCTAACCCTAACCCTAACACTATCCTAGGGCTGATGCTAAACCCTAACCCTAACACTATCCTAGGGCTGATTCTAACCCTAACCCTAACCCTAACACTATCCTAGGGCTGATGCTAACGCTAACTCTAACACTATCCTAGGGCTGATTCTAACCCTAACCCTAACCCTAACACTATCGTAGGTGTGATGCTAACCCTAACCCTAACACTATCCTAGGGCTGATGATGCTAACCCTTACCCTAACACTATCCTAGGGCTGATGCTAACCCTAACCCTAACCCTAACACTCTCCTAGGGCTGATGCTAACCGTAACCCTAACACTATCCTAGGCCTGATGCTAACCCTAACCCTAACACTATCCTAGGGCTGATGCTAACCCTAACCCTAACCCTAACACTATCCTAGGCCTGATGGTAACCCTATCCCTAACCCTAACACTCTCTTAGGGCTGTGGCTAACCCTAACGCTAACACTATCCTAGGGCTGATGCTAACCCTAACCCTAACCCTAACACTATCCTAGGGTTGATGCTTACCCTATCCCTAACACTATCCTAGGGCTGACGCTAACCTTAACCCTAACCCTAACACTATCCTAGGGCTGATGCTAACCCTAACACTAACACTATCCTAGGGCTGATGCTAACCCTAACACTAACAATATCCTAGGCCTGATGATATCCATAACCCTAAACCTAACACTATCCTAGGGCTGACGCTAACCCTAAACCTAACCCTAACACTATCCTAGGGCTGATGCTAACCCTAACCCTAACACTATCCTAGGCCTGATGCTAACCATAGCCCTTACCCTAACACTATCCTAGGGCTGATGCTAAACCTAACCATAACCCTAACACTATCCTAGGGCTGATGCTAACCCTATCCCTAACCCTAACTCTCTCCTAGGGCGGATGCTAACCCTAACCCTAACCCTAACACTATCCTAGGGCTGATGCTAACCCTAACACTATCACTATCCTAGGGCTGATGCTAACCCTAACCCTAACCCTAACACTATCCTAGGGCTGATGCTAACCCTAAACCTAACTCTAACACTATCTTAGGGCTGAGGCTAACCCTAACCCTAACACTATCCTACGGCTGATGCTAACCCTAACCCAAACCCTAACACTATCCTAGGGCTAATGCTAACCCTAACCCTAACACTATCCTAGGCCTGATGCTAACCCTAACCCTAACCCTAACCCTATCCTAGGGCTGATGCTGACCCTAACCCTAACACTATCCTAGGGTTGATGCTAACTCTAACCCTAACCCAACACTATGCTAGGGCGGATGCTAACCCTAACCCTAACCCTAACACAATCCTAGGGCTAATGCTAACCCTAACACTAACACTATCCTAGGGCTGATGCTAACCCTAACCCTAACCCTAACACTATGCTAGGGCTGATGCTAACCCTAACCCTAACTCTAACACTATCTTAGGGCTGAAGCTAACCCTTACCCAAACACTATCCTACGGCTGATGCTAACCCTAACCCTAACCCTAACAGTATCCTAAGGCTGATGCTAACCCTAACACTGGCACTATCCTGGGCCTGGTGCTAACCCTAACCCTAACCCTAACACTATCCTAGGGCTGATGCTACCCCTAACCCTAACCCTAACACTATCCTAGGGTTGATGCTAACCCTAACCCTAACCCTAACACTATCCTAGGGCTGATGCTAACCCTAACCCTAACCCTAACAGTCTCCTAGGGCTGATGCTAACCGTAACCCTAACACTATCCTAGGCCTGATGCTAACCCTAACCCTAACACTATCCTAGGGCTGATGCTAACCCTAACCCTAACCCTAACACTATCCTAGGCCTGATGCTAACCCTATCCCTAACCCTAACACTCTCCTAGGGCTGAGGCTAACCCTAACGCTAACACTATCCTAGGGCTGATGCTAACCCTAACCCTAACCCTAACACTATCCTAGGGTTGATGCTTACCCTAACACAAACACTATCCTAGGGCTGACGCTAACCTTAACCCTAACCCTAACACTATCCTAGGGCTGATGCTAACCCTAACCCTAACACTATCCTAGGGCTGATGCTAACCCTAACCCTAACCCTAACACTATCCTAGGGCTGATGCTAACCCTAACCCTAACACTATCCTAGGGCTGATGCTAACCCTAACCCTAACCATAACACTATCCTAAGTCTGATGCTAACCCTAGTCCTCACACTATCCTAGGCCTGATGATAACCCTAACCCTAACCTTAACACTATCCTAGGGCTGATGCTAACCCTAACCCTAACACTATCCTAGGGCTGATTCTAACCGTAACCCTAACACTATCCTAGGCCTGATGCTAACCCTAACCCTTACCCTAACACTATCCTAGGGCTGATGCTAAACCTAACCCTAACCCTAACACTATCCTAGGGCTGATGCTAACCCTAACCCTAACCCTAACACTATCCTAGGGCTGATGCTAACCCTACCCCTAACCCTAACATTGTCCTAGGGCTGATGCTAACCCTAACCCTAACTCTAACACTATCCTAGGGCTGAGGCTTACCATAACCCTAACACTATCCTAGGGCTGATGCTAACCCTAACCCTAATAATATCCTAGGGCTGATGCTAACCCTAACCCTAACACTAACACTATCCTAGGGCTGATGCTAACCATAACCCTTACCCTATCACTATCCTAGGGCTGATGCTAAACCTAACCATAACCCTAACACTATCCTAGGACTGATGCTAACTCTAACCCTAACAATATCCTAGGCCTGCTGATATCCCTAAACCTAAACCTAACACTATCGTAGGGCTGATGCTAACCCTAACCCTAACCCTAACACTATCCTAGGGCTGATTCTAACGGTAACCCTAACACTATCCTTGGCCTGATGCTAACCCTAACCCTAACCCTAACACTATCCTAGGCCTGATGCTAACCCTATCCCTAACCCTAACACTCTCCTAGGGCTGAGGCTAACCCTAACCCTAACACTATCCTAGAGCTGATGCTAACCCTAACCCTAACCCAAACACTATCCTAGGGTTGATGCTAACCCTAACCTTGACACTATCCTAGGGCTGATGCTAACCCTAACCCTAACCCTAACACTATCTTAGGGTGAAGCTAACCCTAACCCTAACACTATCCTAGGCCTGATACTAACCGTAACCCTAACCCTAACACTATCGTAGGGCTGATGCTAACCCTAACCCTAACCCTAACCCTAACCCTAATACTATCCTAGGGCTGATGCTAACCCTAACCCTAACGCTAACACTATCCTAGGGCTGATGCTAACCCTAACACTAACACTATCCTAGGGCTGATGCTAACCCAAACCCTAACCCTAACACTATCCTAGGGCTGATGCTAACACTAACCCTAACTCTAACACTATCCTATGGCTGAGGCTAACCCTAACCCTAACACTATCCTACGGCTGATGCTAACCCTAACCCTAACCCTAACACCATCCTAAGGCTGATGCTAACCCTAACCCTGACACTATCCTAGGGCTGATGCTAACCCTATCCCTAACCCTAACACTATCCTAGGGCTGATGCTAACCCTAACGCTAACCCTAACACTATCCTAGGGCTGATGCTAACCCTAACCCTAACACTATCCTAGGGCTGATGCTAACCCTAACCCTAACCCTAACACTATCCTAGGGTTGATGCTAACCCTACCCTGACACTATCCTAGGGCTGATGCTAACACTAACCCTAACTCTAACACTATCCTATGGCTGAGGCTAACCCTAACCCTAACACTATCCTACGGCTGATGCTAACCCTAACCCTAACCCTAACACTATCCTAGGGTTGATGCTAACCCTACCCTGACACTATCCTAGGGCTGATGCTAACCCTAACCCTAACCCTAACACTATCCTAGAGCTGATTCTAACCCTAACCCTAACCCTAACGCTAACCCTAATACTATCCTAGGGCTGATGCTAACCCTAACCCTAACCCTAACACTATCCTAGAGCTGATGCTAACCCTAACCCTAACCCTAACCCTAACGCTAACACTATCCTAGGGCGGATGCTAACCCTAACACTAACACTATGCTAGGGCTGATGCTAACCCAAACCCTAACCCTAACACTATCCTAGGGCTGATGCTAACACTAACCCTAACTCTAACACTATCCTAGGGCTGAGGCTAACCCTAACTCTAACACTATCCTACGGCTGATGCTAACCCTAACCCTAACCCTAACACTATCCTAAGGCTGATAATAACCCTAACACTAACACTATCCTAGGCCTGGTGCTAACCCTAACCCTAACCCTAACACTATTCTAGGGCTGATGCTAACCCTAACACTAATAAAATCCTAGGGCTGATGCTAACCCTTACCCTAACCCTAACACTATCCTAGGGCTGATGCTAACCCTATCCCTAACCCTAACACTATCCTAGGGCTGATGCTAACCCTAACGCTAACCCTAACACTATCCTAGGGCTGATGCTAACCCTAACCCTAACCCTAACACTATCCTAGGGCTGATGCTAACCCTAACACTAACAATATCCTAGGCCTGATGATACCCATAACCCTAAACCTAACACTATCCTAGGGCTGACGCTAACCCTAACCCTAACCCTAACACTATCCTAGGGCTGATTCTAACCGTAACCCTAACACTATCCTAGGCCTGATGCTAACACTAACCCTTACCCTAACACTATCCTAGGGCTGATGCTAACCCTAACCCTAACCCTAACACTATTCTAGGGCTGATGCTAACCCTAACCCTAATAATATCCTAGGGCTGATGCTAACCCTAACCCTAACCCTAACACTATCCTAGGGCTGATGCTAACCCTAACCCTAACCCTAACACTATCCTAGGGCTGATGCTAACCCTAACACTAACAATATCCTAGGCCTCATGATATCCATAACCCTAAACCTAACACTATCCTAGGACTGATGCTAACCCTAACCCTAACCCTAACACTATCCTAGGGCTGATTCTAACCGTAACCCTAACACTATCCTAGGCCTGATGCTAACCATAACCCTTACCCTAACAGTATCCTAGGGCTGACGCTAAACCTAACCATAACCCTAACACTATCCTAGGGCTGATGCTAACCCTATCCGTAACCCTAACACTATCCTAGGGCTGATGCTAACCCTAACGCTAAGCCTAACACTATCCTTGAACTGATGCTAACCCTAACCCTAACCCTAACACTATCCTAGGCCTGATGATAACCCTAACCCTAACCCTAACACTATCCTACGGTTTATGTTAACCCTAACCCTAACACTATCCTAGGGCTGATGCTAACCCTAACCCTAACACGAACACTCTCCTAGGGCGGATGCTAACCCTAACCCTAACCCTAACACTATCCTAGGGCTGATGCTAACCCTAACCCTAACACTATCCTAGGTCTGATGCTAACCCTAAACCTAACACTATCCTAGGGCTGATGCTAACCCTAACCCTAACACTAACACTATCCTAGGGCTGATGTTAACCCTAACCCTAACACTATCCTAGGGCTGATGCTAACCCTAACCCTAACCCTAACACTCTCCTAGGGCTGATGCTAACCCTAACCCTAACCCTAACACTATCCTAGGCCTGATGGTAAATCTATCCCTAACCCTAACACTCTCCTAGGGCTGATGCTAACCCTAACCCTAACACTATCCTAGGACTGATGCTAACCCTAACCCTAACCCTAACACTATCCTAAGTCTGATGCTAACCCTAGCCCTCACACTATCCTAGGCCTGATGATAACCCTAACCCTAACCTTAACACTATCCTAGGGCTGATGCTAACCCTAACCCTATCCCTAACACTATCCTAGAGCTGATGCTAACCCAACCCTAACACTATCCTAGGCCTGATGATAACCCTAACCCTAACCCTAACACTATCCTAGGGCTGATGCTAACCCTAACCCTAACACTATCCTAGGGGTGATGCTAACCCTAACCCTAACCCTAACACTATCCTAGGGCTGATGCTAACCCTAACGCTAACCCTAACACTATCCTTGAACTGATGCTAACCCTAACCCTAACCCTAACACTATCCTAGGCCTGATGATAACCCTAACCCTAACCCTAACACTATCCTAGGGTTTATGTTAACCCTAACCCTAACACTATCCTAGGGCTGATGCTAACCCTAACCCTAACCCTAACACTATCCTAGGGCGGATGCTAACCCTAACCCTAACCCTAACACTATCCTAGGGCTGATGCTAACCCTAACACTAACACTATCCTAGGGCTGACGCTAACCCTAACCCTAACCCTAACACTATCCTAGGGCTGATGCTAACCCTAACCCTAACTCTAACACTATCTTAGGGCTGAGGCTAACCCTAACCCAAACACTATCCTACGGCTGATGCAAACCCTAACCCTAACCCTAACACTATCCTAGGGCTAATGCTAACCCTAACCCTAACACTATCCTAGGGCTGATGCTAACCCTAACCCTAACCCTAACACTATCCTAGGCCTGATGATAACCCTAACCCTAACCCTAACACTATCCTACGGTTTATGTTAACTCTAACCCTAACACTATCCTAGGGCTGATGCTAACCCTAACCCTAACCCTAACACTATCCTAGGGCGGATGCTAACCCTAACCCTAACCCTAACACTATCCTAGGGCTGATGCTAATCCTAACACTAACACTATCCTAGGGCTGATGCTAACCCTAACCCTAACCCTAACACTATGCTAGGGCTGATGCTAACCCTAACCCTAACTCTAACACTATCTTAGGGCTGAGGCTAACCCTAACCCAAACACTATCCTACGGCTGATGCTAACCCTAACCCTAACCCTAACAGTATCCTAAGGCTGATGCTAACCCTAACACTAGCACTATCCTGGGCCTGGTGGTAACCCTAACCCTAACCCTAACACTATCCTAGGCCTGATGCTAACCCTAACCCTAACACTTACACTATCCTAGGGCTGATGCTAACCCTAACCCTAACCCTAACACTATCCTAGGTCTGATGCTAACCCTAACACTAACACTATCCTAGGCCTGGTGCTAACCCTAACCCTAACCCTAACACTATCCTAGGGCTGATGCTAACCCTAACCCTAATAATATCCTAGGGCTGATGCTAACCCTAACTCTAACCCTAACACTATCCTAGGTCTGACGCTAACCCTAAACATAACACTATCCTAGGGCTGATGCTAACCCTAACCCTAACCCTAACACTATCCTAGGGCTGATGTTAACCCTACCCCTAACACTATCCTAGGGCTGATGCTAACCCTAACCCTAACCCTAACACTTTCCTAGGGCTGATGCTAACCGTAACACTAACACTCTCCTAGGCCTCATGCTAACCCTAACCCTAACACTATCCTAGGGCTGATGCTAACCCTAACCCTAACCCTCACACTATCCTAGGGTTGATGCTAACCCTAACCCTAACACTATCCTAGGACTGATGCTAACCCTAACCCTAACCCTAACACTATCCTAGGGCTGATGCTAACCCTAACCCTAACCCTATCCTAGGGCTGATGCTAACCCTAACCCTAACCCTAACACTATCCTAGGGCTGATGCTAACCCTAACCCTAACACTATCCTAGCGGTGATGCTAACCCTAACCCTAACCCTAACACTATCCTAAGTCTGATGCTAACCCTAGCCCTCACACTATCCTAGGCCTGATGCTAACCCTAACCCTAACACTATCCTAGGGCTGATCCTAACCCTAACCCTAACCCTAACACTATCCTAGGGCTGATGCTAACCCTAACCCTAACACTATCCTAGGGCTGATGCTAACCCTAACCCTAACCCTAACACTATCCTAGGGCTGATGCTAACCCTAACCCTAACACTATCCTAGGGCTGACGCTAACCCTAACCCTAACCCTAACACTATCCTAGGGCTGATGCTAAACCTAACCCTAACCCTAACACTATCCTAGGGCTGATGCTAACCCTAACCCTAACACTATCCTAGAGCTGATGCTAACGCTAACCCTAACCCTAACCCTAACCCTAATAATATCCTAGGGCTGATGCTAACCCTAACCCTACCCCTAACACTATCCTAGTGCTGATGCTAACCCTAACACTAACACTATCCTAGGGCTGATGCTAACCCTAACCCTAACTCTAACACTATCCTAGAGCTGAGGCTAACCCTAACCCTAACACTATTCTACGGCTGATGCTAACCCCAACCCTAACCCTAACACTATCCTAAGGCTGATGCTAACCGTAACACTAACACTATCCTAGGCCTGGTGCTAACCCTAACCCTAACCCTAACACTATCCTAGGGTTGATGCTAACCCTAACCCTAATAATATCCTAGGGCTGATGCTAACCCTAACCCTAAACCTAACACTATCCTAGGGCTGATGCTCACCCTAACCCTAACCCTAACACTATCCTAGGGCTGATGCTAACCCTAAACCTAACTCTAACACTATCCTAGGGCTGATGCTAACCCTAACCCTAACAATATCCTAGGCCTGATGATATCCCTAACCCTAAACCTTACACTATCCTAGGGCTGATGCTAACCCTAACCCTAACCCTAACACTATCCTAGGGCTTTTTCTAACCATAACCCTAACACTATCCTAGGCCTGATGCTAACCCTAACCCTAACCCTAACACTATCCTAGGCCTGATGCTAACCCTATCCCTAACCCTAACACTCTCCTAGGGCTGAGGCTAACCCTAACCCTAACACTATCATAGGGCTGATGCTAACACTAACCCTAACCCAAAAACTATTCTAGGGTTGATGCTAACCCTAACCCTGACACTATCCTAGGGCTGATTCTAACCCTAACCCTAACCCTAACACTATCCTAGGGCTGATGCTAACCCTAACCCTAACACTATCCTAGGCCTGATGCTAACCCTAACCCTAACCCTAACACTATCCTAAGGCTGATGCTAACCCTAACACTAACACTATCCTAGGGCTGATGCTAACCCTAACCCTAACCCTAACACTATCCTAGGGCTGATGCTAACCCTAACCCTAACTCTAACACTATCTTAGGGCTGAGGCTAACCCTAACCCAAACACTATCCTACGGCTGATGCTAACGCTAACCCTAACCCTAACACTATCCTAAGGCTGATGCTAACCCTAACACTAACACTATCCTAGGCCTGGTGCTAACCCTAACCCTAACCCTAACACTATCCTAGGGCTGATGCTAACCCTAACCCTAATAATATCCTAGGGCTGATGCTAACCCTAACTCTAACCCTAACACTATCCTAGGTCTGACGCTAACCCTAAACCTAACACTATCCTAGGGCTGATGCTAACCCTAACCCTAACCCTAACACTATCCTAGGGCTGATGTTAACCCTACCCCTAACACTATCCTAGGGCTGATGCTAACCCTAACCCTAACCCTAACACTCTCCTAGGGCTGATGCTAACCGTAACCCTAACACTATCCTAGGCCTGATGCTAACCCTAACCGTAACACTATCCTAGGGCTGATGCTAACCCTAACCCTAACCCTAACACTATCCTAGGCCTGATGCTAACCCTATCCCTAAGCCTAACACTCTCCTAGGGCTGAGGCTAACCCTAACCCTAACACTATCCTAGGGCTGATGCTAACCCTAACCCTAACCCTCACACTATCCTAGGGTTGATGCTAACCCTAACCCTAACACTATCCTAGGGCTGATGCTAACCCTAACCCTAACCCTAACACTATCCTAGGGCTGATGCTAACCCTAACATTAACACTATCCTAGGGCTGATGCTAACCCTAACCCTAACCCTAACACTATCCTAGGGCTGATGCTAACCCTAACCCTAACACTATCCTAGGGCTGATGCTAACCCTAACCCTAACCCTAACACTATCCTAAGTCTGATGCTAACCCTAGCCCTCACACTATCCTAGGCCTGATGCTAACCCTAACCCTAACACTATCCTAGGGCTGATGCTAACCCTAACCCTAACCCTAACACTATCCTAGGGCTGATGCTAACCCTAACCCTAACACTATCCTAGGGCTGATGCTAACCCTAACCCTAACCCTAACACTATCCTAGGGCTGATGCTAACCCTAACCCTAACACTATCTTAGGGCTGACGCTAACCCTAACCCTAACCCTAACACTATCCTAGGGCTGATGCTAAACCTAACCCTAACCCTAACACTATCCTAGGGCTGATGCTAACCCTAACCCTAACCCTAACACTATCCTAGAGCTGATGCTAACGCTAACCCTAACCCTAACCCTAACCCTAATAATATCCTAGGGCTGATGCTAACTCTAACCCTACCCCTAACACTATCCTAGGGCTGATGCTAACCCTAACACTAACACTATCCTAGGGCTGATGCTAACCCTAACCCTCACTCTAACACTATCCTAGAGCTGAGGCTACCCCTAACCCTAACACAATCCTAGGGCTGATGCTAACCCTAACACTAACACTATCCTAGGGCTGATGCTAACCCTAACCCTAACCCTAACACTATGCTAGGGCTGATGCTAACCCTAACCCTAACTCTAACACTATCTTAGGGCTGAGGCTAACCCTTACCCAAACACTATCCTACGGCTTATGCTAACCCTAACCCTAACCCTAACAGTATCCTAAGGCTGATGCTAACCCTAACACTAGCACTATCCTGGGCCTGGTGCTAACCCTAACCCTAACCCTAACACTATCCTAGGGCTGATGCTAACCCTAACCCTAATACTATCCTAGGGCTGATGCTAACCCTAACCCTAACCCTAACACTATCCTAGGGTTGATGCTAACCCTAACCCTAACCCTAACACTATCCTAGGGCTGATGCTAACCCTAACCCTAACTCTAACACTATCTTAGGGCTGAGGCTAACCCTAACCCAAACACTATCCTACGGCTGATGCTAACGCTAACGCTAACCCTAACACTATCCTAAGGCTGATGCTAACCCTAACACTAACACTATCCTAGGCCTGGTGCTAACCCTAACCCTAACCCTAACACTATCCTAGGGCTGATGTTAACCCTAACCCTAATAATATCCTAGGGCTGATGCTAACCCTAACTCTAACCCTAACACTATCCTAGGTCTGACGCTAACCCTAAACCTAACACTATCCTAGGGCTGATGCTAACCCTAACCCTAACCCTAACACTATCCTAGGGCTGATGTTAACCCTACCCCTAACACTATCCTAGGGCTGATGCTAACCCTAACCCTAACCCTAACACTTTCCTAGGGCTGATGCTAACCGTAACCCTAACACTATGCTAGGCCTCATGCTAACCCTAACCCTACCACTATCCTAGGGCTGATGCTAACCCTAACCCTAACCCTAACACTATCCTAGGCCTGATGCTAACCCTATCCCTAAGCCTAACACTCTCCTAGGGCTGAGGCTAACCCTAACCCTAACACTATCCTATGGCTGATGCTAACCCTAACCCTAACCCTCACACTATCCTAGGGTTGATGCTAACCCTAACCCTAACACTATCCTAGGGCTGATGCTAACCCTAACCCTAACCCTAACACTATCCTAGGGCTGATGCTAACCCTAACCCTAACACTATCCTAGGGCTGATGCTAACCCTAACCCTAACCCTAACACTATCCTAGGGCTGATGCTAACCCTAACCCTAACACTATCCTAGGGCTGATGCTAACCCTAACCCTAACCCTAACACTATCCTAAGTCTGATGCTAACCCTAGCCCTCACACTATCCTAGGGCTGATGATAACCCTAAGCCTAACACTATCCTAGGGCTGATCCTAACCCTAACCCTAACCCTAACACTATCCTAGAGCTGATGCTAACGCTAACGCCAACCCTAACCCTAACCCTAATAATATCCTAGGGCTGATGCTAACCCTAACCCTACCCCTAACACTATCCTAGGGCTGATGCTAACCCTAACACTAACACTATCCTAGGGCTGATGCTAACCCTAACCCTAACTCTAACACTATCCTAGAGCTGAGGCTAACCCTAACCCTAACACTATTCTACGGCTGATGCTAACCCCAACCCTGACCCTAACACTATCCTAAGGCTGATGCTAACCGTAACACTAACACTATCCTAGGCCTGGTGCTAACCCTAACCCTAACCCTAACACTATCCTAGGGTTGATGCTAACCCTAACCCTAATAATATCCTAGGGCTGATGCTAACCCTAACCCTAAACCTAACACTATCCTAGGGCTGTTGCTCACCCTAACCCTAACCCTAACACTATCCTAGGGCTGATGCTAACCCTAAACCTAACTCTGACACTATCCTAGGGCTGATGCTAACCCTATCCCTAACCCTAACACTCTCCTAGGGCTGAGGCTAACCCTAACCCTAACACTATCCTAGGGCTTTTTCTAACCATAACCCTAACACTATCCTAGCCCTGATGCTAACCCTAACCCTAACCCTAACACTATCCTAGGCCTGATGCTAACCCTATCCCTAACCCTAACACTCTCCTAGGGCTGAGGCTAACCCTAACCCTAACACTATCATAGGGTTGATGCTAACCCTAACCCTAACCCAAAAACTATTCTAGGGTTGATGCTAACCCTAACCCTGACACTATCCTAGGGCTGATGCTAACCCTAACCCTAACCCTAACACTATCCTAGGGCTGATGCTAACCCTAACCCTAACACTATCCTAGGCCTGATGCTAACCCTAACCCTAACCCTAACACTATCCTAAGGCTGATGCTAACCCTAACACTAACACTATCCTAGGGCTGATGCTAACCCTAACCCTAACCCTAACACTATCCTAGGGCTGATGCTAACCCTAACCCTAACTCTAACACTATCTTAGGGCTGAGGCTAACCCTAACCCAAACACTATCCTACGGCTGATGCTAACGCTAACCCTAACCCTAACACTATCCTAAGGCTGATGCTAACCCTAACACTAACACTATCCTAGGCCTGGTGCTAACCCTAACCCTAACCCTAACACTATCCTACGGCTGATGCTAACCCTAACCCTAATAATATCCTAGGGCTGATGCTAACCCTAAATATAACCCTAACACTATCCTAGGTCTGACGCTAACCCTAAACCTAACACTATCCTAGGGCTGATGCTAACCCTAACCCTAACACTATCCTAGGCCTGATGCTAACCCTAACCCTAACCCTAACACTATCCTAAGGCTGATGCTAACCCTAACACTAACACTATCCTAGGGCTGATGCTAACCCTAACCCTAACCCTAACACTATCCTAGGGCTGATGCTAACCCTAACCCTAACCCTAACACTATCCTAGGGCTGATGCTAACCCTAACCCTAACTCTAACACTATCTTAGGGCTGAGGCTAACCCTAACCCAAACACTATCCTACGGCTGATGCTAACGCTAACCCTAACCCTAACACTATCCTAAGGCTGATGCTAACCCTAACACTAACACTATCCTAGGCCTGGTGCTAACCCTAACCCTAACCCTAACACTATCCTAGGGCTGATGCTAACCCTAACCCTAATAATATCCTAGGGCTGATGCTAACCCTAAATCTAACCCTAACACTATCCTAGGTCTGACGCTAACCCTAAACCTAACACTATCCTAGGGCTGATGCTAACCCTAACCCTAACCCTAACACTATCCTAGGGCTGATGTTAACCCTACCCCTAACACTATCCTAGGGCTGATGCTAACCCTAACCCTAACCCTAACACTCTCCTAGGGCTGATGCTAACCGTAACCCTAACACTATCCTAGGCCTGATGCTAACCCTAACCCTAACACTATCCTAGGGCTGATGCTAACCCTAACCCTAACCCTAACACTATCCTAGGCCTGATGCTAACCCTATCCCTAAGCCTAACACTCTCCTAGGGCTGAGGCTAACCCTAACCCTAACACTATCCTAGGGCTGATGCTAACCCTAACCCTAACCCTCACACTATCCTAGGGTTGATGCTAACCCTAACCCTAACACTATCCTAGGGCTGATGCTAACCCTAACCCTAACCCTAACACTATCCTAGGGCTGATGCTAACCCTAACCCTAACCCTAACACTATCCTAGGGCTGATGCTAACCCTAACCCTAACACTATCCTAGGGCTGATGCTAACCCTAACCCTAACCCTAACACTATCCTAAGTCTGATGCTAACCCTAGCCCTCACACTATCCTAGGCCTGATGCTAACCCTAACCCTAACACTATCCTAGGGCTCATGCTAACCCTAACCCTAACCCTAACACTATCCTAGGGCTGATGCTAACCCTAACCCTAACACTATCCTAGGGCTGATGCTAACCCTAACCCTAACCCTAACACTATCCTAGGGCTGATGCTAACCCTAACCCTAACACTATCCTAGGGCTGACGCTAACCCTAACCCTAACCCTAACACTATCCTAGGGCTGATGCTAAACCTAACCCTAACCCTAACACTATCCTAGGGCTGATGCTAACCCTAACCCTAACCCTAACACTATCCTAGAGCTGATGCTAACGCTAACCCTAACCCTAACCCTAACCCTAATAATATCCTAGGGCTGATGCTAACCCTAACCCTACCCCTAACACTATCCTAGTGCTGATGCTAACCCTAACACTAACACTATCCTAGGGCTGATGCTAACCCTAACCCTCACTCTAACACTATCCTAGAGCTGAGGCTAACCCTAACCCTAACACTATTCTACGGCTGATGCTAACCCCAACCCTAACCCTAACACTATCCTAAGGCTGATGCTAACCCTAACACTAACACTATCCTAGGGCTTTTTCTAACCATAACCCTAACACTATCCTAGGGCTGATGCTAACCCTAACCCTAACCCTAACACTATCCTAGGGCTTTTTCTAACCATAACCCTAACACTATCCTAGGCCTGATGCTAACCCTAACCCTAACCCTAACACTATCCTAGGCCTGATGCTAACCCTATCCCTAAACCTAACACTCTCCTAGGGCTGAGGCTAACCCTAACCCTAACACTATCATAGGGCTGATGCTAACCCTAATCCTAACCCAAAAACTATTCTAGGGTTGATGCTAACCCTAACCCTGACACTATCCTAGGGCTGATGCTAACCCTAACCCTAACCCTAACACTATCCTAGGGCTGATGCTAACCCTAACACTAACAATATCCTAGGCCTGATGATATCCATATCCCTAAACCTAACACTATCCTAGGGCTGATGCTAACCCTAACCCTAACAATAACACTATCCTAGGGCTCATTCTAACCGTAACCCTAACACTATCCTAGGCCTGATGCTAACCATAACCCTTACCCTAACACTATCCTAGGGCTGATGCTAAACCTAACCATAACCCTAACACTATCCTAGGGCAGATGCTAACCCTATCCCTAACCCTATCACTCTCCTAGGGCGGATGCTAAGCCTAACCCTAACCCTAACACTATCCTAGGGCTGATGCTAACCCTAACCCTAACCCTAACACTATCCTAGGGCTGATGGTAACCCTAACCCTAACCCTAACACTATCCTAGGGCTGATGCTAACCCTAACCCTAACACTATCCTAGGCCTGATGCTAACCCTAACCCTAACACTTACACTATCCTAGGGCTGATGCTAACCCTAACCCTAACCCTAACACTATCCAAGGTCTGATGCTAACCCTAAACCTAACACTATCCTAGGGCTGATGCTAACCCTAACCCTAACACTATCCTAGGGCTGATGCTAACCCTAACCCTAACCCTAACACTCTCCTAGGGCTGATGCTAACCCTAACCCTAACACTACCCTAGGCCTGATGCTAAGCCTAACCCTAACACTATTCTAGGGCTGATGCTAACCCTAACCCTAACCCTAACACTATCCTAGGCCTGATGCTAAATCTATCCCTAACCCTAACACTCTCCTAGGGCTGATGCTAACCCTAACCCTAACACTATCCTAGGGCTGATGCTAACCCTAACCCTAACCCTAACACTATCCTAAGTCTGATGCTAACCCTAGCCCTCACACTATCCTAGGCCTGATGATAACCCTAACCCTAACCTTAACACTATTATAAGGCTGATGCTAACCCTAACCCTATCCCTAACACTATCCTAGAGCTGATGCTAACCCAACCCTAATACTATCCTAGGCCTGATGATAACCCTAACCCTAACCCTAACACTATCCTAGGGCTGATGCTAACCCTAACCCTAACACTATCCTAGGGCTGATGCTAACCCTAACCCTAACCCTAACACTATCCTAGGGCTGATGCTAACCCTAACGCTAACCCTAACACTATCCTTGAACTGATGCTAACGCTAACCCTAACCCTAACAGTATCCTAGGCCTGATGATAACCCTAACCCTAACCCTAACACTATCCTAGGGTTTATGTTAACCCTAACCCTAACACTATCCTAGGGCTGATGCTAACCCTAACCCTAACCCTAACACTATCCTAGGGCGGATGCTAACCCTAACCTTAACCCTAACACTATCCTAGGGCTGATGCTAACCCTAACGCTAACACTATCCTAGGGCTGATGCTAACCCTAACACTAACCCTAACACTATCCTAGGGCTGATGCTAACCCTAACCCTAACTCTAACACTATCTTAGGGCTGAGGCTAACCCTAACCCAAACACTATCCTACGGCTGATGCTAACCCTAACCCTAACCCTAACACTATCCTAAGGCTGATGCTAACCCTAACACTAACACTATCCTAGGCCTGGTGCTAACCCTAACCCTAACCCTAACACTATCCTAGGGCTGATGCTAACCCTAACCCTAATACTATCCTAGGGCTGATGCTAACCCTAACCCTAACCCTAACACTATCCTAGGTCTGATGCTAACCCTAAACCTAACACTATCCTAGGGCTGATGCTAACCCTAACCCTAACCCTAACGCTATCCTAGGGCTGATGTTAACCCTAACCCTAACACTATCCTAGGGCTGATGCTAACCCTAACCCTAACCCTAACACTCTCCTAGGGCTGATGCTAACCGTAACCCTAACACTATCCTAGGCCTGATGCTAACCCTAACAATAACACTATCCTAGGGCTGATGGTAACCCTAACCCTAACCCTAACACTATCCTAGGCCTGATGCTAACCCTATCCCTAACCCTAACACTATCCTAGGGCTGATGCTAACCCTAACCCTAACACTATCCTAGGGCTGATGCTAACCCTAACCCTAACCCTAACACTATCCTAGGGCTGATGCTAACCCTAACCCTAACACTATCCTAGGGCTGATGCTAACCCTAACCCTAACCCTAACACTATCCTATGTGTGATGCTAACCCTAGCCCTCACACTATCCTAGGCCTGATGATAACCCTAACCCTAACCTTAACACTATCCTAGGGCTGATGCTAACCCTTACCCTAACACTATCCTAGGGCTGATGCTAAACCTAACCCTAACCCTAACACTATTCTAGGGCTGATGCTAACCCTAACCCTAATAATATCCTAGGGCTGATGCTAACCCTAACCCTAACCCTAACACTATCCTAGGGCTGATGCTAACCCTAACCCTAACCCTAACACTATCCTAGGGCTGATGCTAACCCTAACATTAACAATATCCTAGGCTGATGATATCCATAACCCTAAACCTAACACTATCCTAGGGCTGATGCTAACCCTAACCCTAACCCTAACACTATCCTAGGGCTAAGGCTAAACGTAACCCTAACACTATCCTAGGCCTGATGCTAACCCTAACCCTTACCCTAACACTATCCTAGGGCTGATGCTAAACCTAACCATAACCCTAACACTATCCTAGGGCTGATGCTAACCCTATCCCTAACCCTAACACTATCCTAGGGTTGATGCTAACCCTAACCCTGACACTATCCTAGGGCTGATGCTAACCCTAACCCTAATAATTTCCTAGGGCTGATGCTAACCCTAACCCTAACACTAACACTATCATAGGACTGATGCTAACCCTAACACTAACACTATCCTAGGGCTGATGCTAACCCTAACCCTAACCCTAACACTGTCCTAGGGCTGATGCTAACCCTAACCCTAACTCTAACACTATCTTAGGGCTGAGGCTAACCCTAACCCAAACACTATCCTACGGCTGATGCTAACCCTAACCCTAACCCTAACACTATCCTAAGGCTGATGCTAACC
Organism: Lemur catta; assembly: GCF_020740605.2. Taxonomy (NCBI): domain Eukaryota; kingdom Metazoa; phylum Chordata; class Mammalia; order Primates; family Lemuridae; genus Lemur; species Lemur catta. Next base: position 101,740,190 of record NC_059133.1, read on the forward strand.
CTAACACTAACGCTATCCTAGGCCTGGTGCTAACCCTAACCCTAACCCTAACACTGTCCTAGGGCTGATGCTAACCCTATCCCTAACACTATCCTAGGCCTGATGCTAACCCTAACCGTAACACTTACACTATCCTAGGGCTGATGCTAACCCTAACCCTAACCCTAACACTATCCTAGGTCTGATGCTAACCCTAAACCTAACACTATCTTAGGGCTGATGCTAACCCTAACCCTAACCCTAACACTATCCTAGGGCTGATGCTAACCCTAACCCTAACACTATCCTAGGGCTGATGCTAACCCTAACCCTAACCCTAACACTCTCCTAGGGCTGATGCTAACCCTAACCCTAACACTATCCTAGGCCTGATGCTAACCCTAACCCTAACACTATTCTAGGGCTGATGCTAACCCTAACCCTAACCCTAACACTATCCTATGCCTGATGCTAAATCTATCCCTAACCCTAACACTCTCCAAGGGCTGACGCTAACCCTAACCCTAACACTATCCTAGGGCTGATGCTAACCCTAACCCTAACCCTAACACTATCCTAAGGCTGATGCTAACCCTAACACTAACACTATCCTAGGCCTGGTGCTAACCCTAACCCTAACCCTAACACTATCCTAGGGCTGATGCTAACCCTAACCCTAATAATATCCTAGGGCTGATGCTAACCATAACTCTAACCCTAACACTATCCTAGGTCTGACGCTAACCCTAAACCTAACACTATCCTAGGGCTGATGCTAACCCTAACCCTAAACCTAACACTATCCTAGGGCTGATGTTAACCCTACCCCTAACACTATCCTAGGGCTGATGCTAACCCTAACCCTAACCCTAACACTCTCCTAGGGCTGATGCTAACCGTAACCCTAACACTATCCTAGGCCTGATGCTAACCATAACCCTAACACTATCCTAGGGCTGATGCTAACCCTAACCCTAACCCTAACACTATCCTAGGCCTGATGCTAACCCTATCCCTAAGCCTAACACTCTCCTAGGGCTGAGGCTAACCCTAACCCTAACACTATCCTAGGGCTGATGCTAACCCTAACCCTAACCCTAACACTATCCTAGGGCTGATGCTAACCCTAACCCTAACCCTAACACTATCCTAGGGCTGATGCTAACCCTAACCCTAACACTATCCTAGGGCTGATGCTAACCCTAACCCTAACCCTAACACTATCCTAAGTCTGATGCTAACCCTAGCCCTCACACTATCCTAGGCCTGATGCTAACCCTAACCCTAACACTATCCTAGGGCTGATGCTAACCCTAACCCTAACACTATCCTAGGGCTGATGCTAACCCTAACCCTAACCCTAACACTATCCTAGGGCTGATGCTAACCCTAACCCTAACACTATCCTAGGCCTGACGCTAACCCTAACCCTAACCCTAACACTATCCTAGGGCTGATGCTAAACCTAACCCTAACCCTATCACTATCCTAGGGCTGATGCTAACCCTAACCCTAACCCTAACCCTAATAATATCCTAGGGCTGATGCTAACCGTAACCCTACCCCTAACACTATCCTAGTGCTGATGCTAACCCTAACACTAACACTATCCTAGGGCTGATGCTAACCCTAACCCTCACTCTAACACTATCCTAGAGCTGAGGCTAACCCTAACCCTAACACTATTCTACGGCTGATGCTAACACCAACCCTAACCCTAACACTATCCTAAGGCTGATGCTAACCCTAACACTAACACTATCCTAGGCCTGGTGCTAACCCTAACCCTAACCCTAACACTATCCTAGGGTTGATGCTAACCCTAACCCTAATAATATCCTAGGGCTGATGCTAACCCTAACCCTAAACCTAACACTATCCTAGGGCTGATGCTCACCCTAACCCTAACCCTAACAATATCCTAGGGCTGATGCTAACCCTAAACCTAACTCTAACACTATCCTAGGGCTGATGCTAACCCTAACCCTAACAATATCCTAGGCCTCATGATATCCCTAACCCTAAACCTTACACTATCCTAGGGCTGATGCTAACCCTAACCCTAACCCTAACACTATCCTAGGGCTTTTTCTAACCATAACCCTAACACTGTCCTAGGCCTGATGCTAACCCTAACCCTAACCCTAACACTATCCTAGGCCTGATGCTAACCCTATCCCTAACCCTAACACTCTCCTAGGGCTGAGGCTAACCCTAACCCTAACACTATCATAGGGCTGATGCTAACCCTAATCCTAACCCAAAAACTATTCTAGGGTTGATGCTAACCCTAACCCTGACACTATCCTAGGGCTGATGCTAACCCTAACCCTAACCCTAACACTATCCTAGGGCTGATGCTAACCCTAACACTAACAATATCCTAGGCCTGATGATATCCATAACCCTAAACCTAACACTATCCTAGGGCTGATGCTAACCCTAACCCTAACAATAACACTATCCTAGGGCTCATTCTAACCGTAACCCTAACACTATCCTAGGGCTGATGCTAACCCTAACCCTAACCCTAACACTATCCTAGGCCTGATGCTAACCTTATCCCTAAGCCTAATACTCTCCTAGGGCTGAGGCTAACCCTAACCCTAACACTATCCTAGGGCTGATGCTAACCCTAACCCTAACCCTCACACTATCCTAGGGTTGATGCTAACCCTAACCCTAACACTATCCTAGGGCTGATGTTAACCCTAACCCTAACCCTAACACTATCCTAGGGCTGATGCTAACCCTAACCCTAACCCTAACACTATCTTAGGGCTGATGCTAACCCTAACCCTAACACTATCCTAGGGCTGATGCTAACCCTAACCCTAACCCTAACACTATCCTAAGTCTGATGCTAACCCTAGCCCTCACACTATCGTAGGCCTGATGCTAACCCTAACCCTAACACTATCCTAGGGCTGATGCTAACCCTAACCCTAACCCTAACACTATCCTAGGGCTGATGCTAACCCTAACCCTAACACTATCCTAGGGCTGATGCTAACCCTAACCCTAACCCTAACACTATCCTAGGGCTGATGCTAACCCTAACCCTAACACTATCCTAGGGCTGACTCTAACCCTAACCCTAACCCTAACACTATCCTAGGGCTGATGCTAAACCTAACCCTAACCCTAACACTATCCTAGGGCTGATGCTAACCCTAACCCTAACCCTAACACTATCCTAGAGCTGATGCTAACGCTAACCCTAACCCTAACCCTAACCCTAATAATATCCTAGGGCTGTTGCTAACCCTAACCCTACCCCTAACACTATCCTAGTGCTGATGCTAACCCTAACACTAACACTATCCTAGGGCTGATGCTAACCCTAACCCTCACTCTAACACTATCCTAGAGCTGAGGCTAACCCTAACCCTAACACTATTCTACGGCTGATGCTAACCCCAACCCTAACCCTAACACTATCCTAAGGCTGATGCTAACCCTAACACTAACACTATCCTAGGCCTGGTGCTAACCCTAACCCTAACCCTAACACTATCCTAGGGTTGATGCTAACCCTAACCCTAATAATATCCTAGGGCTGATGCTAACCCTAACCCTAAACCTAACACTATCCTAGGGCTGATGCTCACCCTAACCCTAACCCTAACAATATCCTAGGGCTGATGCTAACCCTAAACCTAACTCTAACACTATCCTAGGGCTGATGCTAACCCTAACCCTAACAATATCCTAGGCCTCATGATATCCCTAACCCTAAACCTTACACTATCCTAGGGCTGATGCTAACCCTAACCCTAACCCTAACACTATCCTAGGGCTTTTTCTAACCATAACCCTAACACTGTCCTAGGCCTGATGCTAACCCTAACCCTAACCCTAACACTATCCTAGGCCTGATGCTAACCCTATCCCTAACCCTAACACTCTCCTAGGGCTGAGGCTAACCCTAACCCTAACACTATCATAGGGCTGATGCTAACCCTAATCCTAACCCAAAAACTATTCTAGGGTTGATGCTAACCCTAACCCTGACACTATCCTAGGGCTGATGCTAACCCTAACCCTAACCCTAACACTATCCTAGGGCTGATGCTAACCCTAACACTAACAATATCCTAGGCCTGATGATATCCATAACCCTAAACCTAACACTATCCTAGGGCTGATGCTAACCCTAACCCTAACAATAACACTATCCTAGGGCTCATTCTAACCGTAACCCTAACACTATCCTAGGGCTGATGCTAACCCTAACCCTAACCCTAACACTATCCTAGGCCTGATGCTAACCTTATCCCTAAGCCTAATACTCTCCTAGGGCTGAGGCTAACCCTAACCCTAACACTATCCTAGGGCTGATGCTAACCCTAACCCTAACCCTCACACTATCCTAGGGTTGATGCTAACCCTAACCCTAACACTATCCTAGGGCTGATGTTAACCCTAACCCTAACCCTAACACTATCCTAGGGCTGATGCTAACCCTAACCCTAACCCTAACACTATCTTAGGGCTGATGCTAACCCTAACCCTAACACTATCCTAGGGCTGATGCTAACCCTAACCCTAACCCTAACACTATCCTAAGTCTGATGCTAACCCTAGCCCTCACACTATCGTAGGCCTGATGCTAACCCTAACCCTAACACTATCCTAGGGCTGATGCTAACCCTAACCCTAACCCTAACACTATCCTAGGGCTGATGCTAACCCTAACCCTAACACTATCCTAGGGCTGATGCTAACCCTAACCCTAACCCTAACACTATCCTAGGGCTGATGCTAACCCTAACCCTAACACTATCCTAGGGCTGACTCTAACCCTAACCCTAACCCTAACACTATCCTAGGGCTGATGCTAAACCTAACCCTAACCCTAACACTATCCTAGGGCTGATGCTAACCCTAACCCTAACCCTAACACTATCCTAGAGCTGATGCTAACGCTAACCCTAACCCTAACCCTAACCCTAATAATATCCTAGGGCTGTTGCTAACCCTAACCCTACCCCTAACACTATCCTAGTGCTGATGCTAACCCTAACACTAACACTATCCTAGGGCTGATGCTAACCCTAACCCTCACTCTAACACTATCCTAGAGCTGAGGCTAACCCTAACCCTAACACTATTCTACGGCTGATGCTAACCCCAACCCTAACCCTAACACTATCCTAAGGCTGATGCTAACCCTAACACTAACACTATCCTAGGCCTGGTGCTAACCCTAACCCTAACCCTAACACTATCCTAGGGTTGATGCTAACCCTAACCCTAATAATATCCTAGGGCTGATGCTAACCCTAACCCTAAACCTAACACTATCCTAGGGCTGATGCTCACCCTAACCCTAACCCTAACACTATCCTAGGGCTGATGCTAACCCTAAACCTAACTCTAACACTATCCTAGGGCTGATGCTAACCCTAACCCTAACAATATCCTAGGCCTGATGATATCCCTAACCCTAAACCTTACACTATCCTAGGGCTGATGCTAACCCTAACCCTAACCCTAACACTATCCTAGGGCTTTTTCTAACCATAACCCTAACACTGTCCTAGGCCTGATGCTAACCCTAACCCTAACCCTAACACTATCCTAGGCCTGATGCTAACCCTATCCCTAACCCTAACACTCTCCTAGGGCTGAGGCTAACCCTAACCATAACACTATCATAGGGCTGATGCTAACCCTAATCCTAACCCAAAAACTATTCTAGGGTTGATGCTAACCCTAACCCTGACACTATCCTAGGGCTGATGCTAACCCTAACCCTAACCCTAACACTATCCTAGGGCTGATGCTAACCCTAACACTAACAATATCCTAGGCCTGATGATATCCATAACCCTAAACCTAACACTATCCTAGGTCTGATGCTAACCCTAACCCTAACAATAACACTATCCTAGGGCTCATTCTAACCGTAACCCTAACACTATCCTAGGGCTGATGCTAACCCTAACCCTAACCCTAACACTATCCTAGGCCTGATGCTAACCTTATCCCTAAGCCTAATACTCTCCTAGGGCTGAGGCTAACCCTAACCCTAACACTATCCTAGGGCTGATGCTAACCCTAACCCTAACCCTCACACTATCCTAGGGTTGATGCTAACCCTAACCCTAACACTATCCTAGGGCTGATGTTAACCCTAACCCTAACCCTAACACTATCCTAGGGCTGATGCTAACCCTAACCCTAACCCTAACACTATCCTAGGGCTGATGCTAACCCTAACCCTAACACTATCCTAGGGCTGATGCTAACCCTAACCCTAACCCTAACACTATCCTAAGTCTGATGCTAACCCTAGCCCTCACACTATCGTAGGCCTGATGCTAACCCTAACCCTAACACTATCCTAGGGCTGATGCTAACCCTAACCCTAACCCTAACACTATCCTAGGGCTGATGCTAACCCTAACCCTAACACTATCCTAGGGCTGATGCTAACCCTAACCCTACCCCTAACACTATCCTAGGGCTGATGCTAACCCTAACCCTAACACTATCCTAGGGCTGACGCTAACCCTAACCCTAACCCTAACACTATCCTAGGGCTGATGCTAAACCTAACCCTAACCCTAACACTATCCTAGGGCTGATGCTAACCCTAACCCTAACCCTAACACTATCCTAGAGCTGATGCTAACGCTAACCCTAACCCTAACCCTAACCCTAATAATATCCTAGGGCTGATGCTAACCCTAACCCTACCCCTAACACTATCCTAGTGCTGATGCTAACCCTAACACTAACACTATCCTAGGGCTGATGCTAACCCTAACCCTCACTCTAACACTATCCTAGAGCTGAGGCTAACCCTAACCCTAACACTATTCTACGGCTGATGCTAACCCCAACCCTAACCCTAACACTATCCTAAGGCTGATGCTAACCCTAACACTAACACTATCCTAGGCCTGGTGCTAACCCTAACCCTAACCCTAACACTATCCTAGGGTTGATGCTAACCCTAACCCTAATAATATCCTAGGGCTGATGCTAACCCTAACCCTAAACCTAACACTATCCTAGGGCTGATGCTCACCCTAACCCTAACCCTAACACTATCCTAGGGCTGATGCTAACCCTAAACCTAACTCTAACACTATCCTAGGGCTGATGCTAACCCTAACCCTAACAATATCCTAGGCCTGATGATATCCCTAACCCTAAACCTTACACTATCCTAGGGCTGATGCTAACCCTAACCCTAACCCTAACACTATCCTAGGGCTTTTTCTAACCATAACCCTAACACTGTCCTAGGCCTGATGCTAACCCTAACCCTAACCCTAACACTATCCTAGGCCTGATGCTAACCCTATCCCTAACCCTAACACTCTCCTAGGGCTGAGGCTAACCCTAACCCTAACACTATCATAGGGCTGATGCTAACCCTAATCCTAACCCAAAAACTATTCTAGGGTTGATGCTAACCCTAACCCTGACACTATCCTAGGGCTGATGCTAACCCTAACCCTAACCCTAACACTATCCTAGGGCTGATGCTAACCCTAACACTAACAATATCCTAGGCCTGATGATATCCATAACCCTAAACCTAACACTATCCTAGGGCTGATGCTAACCCTAACCCTAACAATAACACTATCCTAGGGCTCATTCTAACCGTAACCCTAACACTATCCTAGGGCTGATGCTAACCCTAACCCTAACCCTAACACTATCCTAGGCCTGATGCTAACCTTATCCCTAAGCCTAATACTCTCCTAGGGCTGAGGCTAACCCTAACCCTAACACTATCCTAGGGCTGATGCTAACCCTAACCCTAACCCTCACACTATCCTAGGGTTGATGCTAACCCTAACCCTAACACTATCCTAGGGCTGATGTTAACCCTAACCCTAACCCTAACACTATCCTAGGGCTGATGCTAACCCTAACCCTAACCCTAACACTATCCTAGGGCTGATGCTAACCCTAACCCTAACACTATCCTAGGGCTGATGCTAACCCTAACCCTAACCCTAACAGTATCCTAAGTCTGATGCTAACCCTAGCCCTCACACTATCGTAGGCCTGATGCTAACCCTAACCCTAACACTATCCTAGGGCTGATGCTAACCCTAACCCTAACCCTAACACTATCCTAGGGCTGATGCTAACCCTAACAATAACACTATCCTAGGGCTGATGCTAACCCTAACCCTAACCCTAACACTATCCTAGGGCTGATGCTAACCCTAACCCTAACACTATCCTAGGGCTGACGCTAACCCTAACCCTAACCCTAACACTATCCTAGGGCTGATGCTAAACCTAACCCTAACCCTAACACTATCCTAGGGCTGATGCTAACCCTAACCCTAACCCTAACACTATCCTAGAGCTGATGCTAACGCTAACCCTAACCCTAACCCTAACCCTAATAATATCCTAGGGCTGATGCTAACCCTAACCCTACCCCTAACACTATCCTAGTGCTGATGCTAACCCTAACACTAACACTATCCTAGGGCTGATGCTAACCCTAACCCTCACTCTAACACTATCCTAGAGCTGAGGCTAACCCTAACCCTAACACTATTCTACGGCTGATGCTAACCCCAACCCTAACCCTAACACTATCCTAAGGCTGATGCTAACCCTAACACTAACACTATCCTAGGCCTGGTGCTAACCCTAACCCTAACCCTAACACTATCCTAGGGTTGATGCTAACCCTAACCCTAATAATATCCTAGGGCTGATGCTAACCCTAACCCTAAACCTAACACTATCCTAGGGCTGATGCTCACCCTAACCCTAACCCTAACACTATCCTAGGGCTGATGCTAACCCTAAACCTAACTCTAACACTATCCTAGGGCTGATGCTAACCCTAACCCTAACAATATCCTAGGCCTGATGATATCCCTAACCCTAAACCTTACACTATCCTAGGGCTGATGCTAACCCTAACCCTAACCCTAACACTATCCTAGGGCTTTTTCTAACCATAACCCTAACACTGTCCTAGGCCTGATGCTAACCCTAACCCTAACCCTAACACTATCCTAGGCCTGATGCTAACCCTATCCCTAACCCTAACACTCTCCTAGGGCTGAGGCTAACCCTAACCCTAACACTATCATAGGGCTGATGCTAACCCTAATCCTAAGCCAAAAACTATTCTAGGGTTGATGCTAACCCTAACCCTGACACTATCCTAGGGCTGATGCTAACCCTAACCCTAACCCTAACACTATCCTAGGGCTGATGCTAACCCTAACACTAACAATATCCTAGGCCTGATGATATCCATAACCCTAAACCTAACACTATCCTAGGGCTGATGCTAACCCTAACCCTAACAATAACACTATCCTAGGGCTCATTCTAACCGTAACCCTAACACTATCCTAGGCCTGATGCTAACCATAACCCTTACCCTAACACTATCCTAGGGCTGATGCTAAACCTAACCATAACCCTAACACTATCCTAGGGCAGATGCTAACCCTATCCCTAACCCTATCACTCTCCTAGGGCGGATGCTAACCCTAACCCTAACCCTAACACTATCCTAGGGCTGATGCTAACCCTAACCCTAACCCTAACACTATCCTAGGGGTGATGCTAACCCTAACCCTAACCCTAACACTATCCTAGGGCTGATGCTATCCCTAACCCTAACACTATCCTAGGCCTGATGCTAACCCTAACCCTAACACTTACACTATCCTAGGGCTGATGCTAACCCTAACCCTAACCCTAACACTATCCTAGGTCTGATGCTAACCCTAAACCTAACACTATCCTAGGGGTGATGCTAACCCTAACCCTAACCCTAACACTATCCTAGGGCTGATGTTAACCCTAACCCTAACACTATCCTAGGGCTGATGCTAACCCTAACCCTAACCCTAACACTCTCCTAGGGCTGATGCTAACCCTAACCCTAACACTACCCTAGGCCTGATGCTAACCCTAACCCTAACACTATTCTAGGGCTGATGCTAACCCTAACCCTAACCCTAACACTATCCTAGGCCTGATGCTAAATCTATCCCTAACCCTAACACTGTCCTAGGGCTGATGCTAACCCTAACCCTAACACTATCCTAGGGCTGATGCTAACCCTAACCCTAACCCTAACACTATCCTAAGTCTGATGCTAACCCTAGCCCTCACACTATCCTAGGCCTGATGATAACCCTAACCCTAACCTTAACACTATTATAGGGCTGATGCTAACCCTAACCCTATCCCTAACACTATCCTAGAGCTGATGCTAACCCAACCCTAATACTATCCTAGGCCTGATGATAACCCTAACCCTAACCCTAACACTATCCTAGGGCTGATGCTAACCCTAACCCTAACACTATCCTAGGGCTGATGCTAACCCTAACCCTAACCCTAACACTATCCTAGGGCTGATGCTAACCCTAACGCTAACCCTAACACTATCCTTGAACTGATGCTAACGCTAACCCTAACCCTAACAGTATCCTAGGCCTGATGATAACCCTAACCCTAACCCTAACACTATCCTAGGGTTTATGTTAACCCTAACCCTAACACTATCCTAGGGCTGATGCTAACCCTAACCCTAACCCTAACACTATCCTAGGGCTGATGCTAACCCTAACACTAACAATATCCTAGGCCTGATGATATCCATAACCCTAAACCTAACACTATCCTAGGGCTGATGCTAACCCTAACCCTAACCCTAACACTATCCTAGGGCTAAGGCTAACCGTAACCCTAACACTATCCTAGGCCTGATGGAAACCCTAACCCTTACCCTAACTCTATCCTAGAGCTGATGCTAAACCTAACCATAACCCTAACACTATCCGAGGGCTGATGCTAACCCTATCCCTAACCCTAACACTATCCTAGGGTTGATGCTAACCCTAACCCTGACACTATCCTAGGGCTGATGCTAACCCTAACCCTAATAATATCCTAGGGCTGATGCTAACCCTAACCCTAACCCTAACACTATCATAGGACTGATGCTAACCCTAACACTAACACTATCCTAGGGCTGATGCTAACCCTAACCCTAACCCTAACACTATCCTAGGGCTGATGCTAACCCTAACCCTAACTCTAACACTATCTTAGGGCTGAGGCTAACCATAACCCAAACACTATCCTACGGCTGATGCTAACCCTAACCCTAACCCTAACACTATCCTAAGGCTGATGCTAACCCTAACACTAACACTATCCTAGGCCTGGTGCTAACCCTAACCCTAACCCTAACACTATCCTAGGGCTGATGCTAACCCTAACCCTAATACTATCCTAGGGTGATGCTAACCCTAACTCTAACCCTAACACTTTCCTAGGTCTGACGCTAACCCTAAACCTAACACTATCCTAGGGCTGATGCTAAACCCAACCCTAACCCTAACACTATCCTAGGGCTGATGTTAACCCTAACCCTAACACTATCCTAGGGCTGATGCTAACCCTAACCCTAACCCTAACAGTCTCCTAGGGCTGATGCTAACCGTAACCCTAACACTATCCTAGGCCTGATGCTAACCCTAACCCAAACACTATCCTAGGGCTGATGCTAACCCTAACCCTAACCCTAACACCATCGTAGGCCTGATGCTAACCCTATCCCTAAGCCTAACACTCTCCTAGGGCTGAGGCTAACCCTAACCCTAACACTATCCTAGGGCTGATGCTAACCCTAACCCTAACCCTCACACTATCCTAGGGTTGATGCTAACCCTAACCCTAACACTATCCTAGGGCTGATGTTAACCCTAACCCTAACCCTAACACTATCCTAGGGCTGATGCTAACCCTAACCCTAACCCTAACACTATCCTAGGGCTGATGCTAACCCTAACCCTAACACTATCCTAGGGCTGATGCTAACCCTAACCCTAACCCTAACACTATCCTAAGTCTGATGCTAACCCTAGCCCTCACACTATCGTAGGCCTGATGCTAACCCTAACCCTAACACTATCCTAGGGCTGATGCTAACCCTAACCCTAACCCTAACACTATCCTAGGGCTGATGCTAACCCTAACCCTAACACTATCCTAGGGCTGATGCTAACCCTAACCCTACCCCTAACACTATCCTAGGGCTGATGCTAACCCTAACCCTAACACTATCCTAGGGCTGACGCTAACCCTAACCCTAACCCTAACACTATCCTAGGGCTGATGCTAAACCTAACCCTAACCCTAACACTATCCTAGGGCTGATGCTAACCCTAACCCTAACCCTAACACTATCCTAGAGCTGATGCTAACGCTAACCCTAACCCTAACCCTAACCCTAATAATATCCTAGGGCTGATGCTAACCCTAACCCTACCCCTAACACTATCCTAGTGCTGATGCTAACCCTAACACTAACACTATCCTAGGGCTGATGCTAACCCTAACCCTCACTCTAACACTATCCTAGAGCTGAGGCTAACCCTAACCCTAACACTATTCTACGGCTGATGCTAACCCCAACCCTAACCCTAACACTATCCTAAGGCTGATGCTAACCCTAACACTAACACTATCCTAGGCCTGGTGCTAACCCTAACCCTAACCCTAACACTATCCTAGGGTTGATGCTAACCCTAACCCTAATAATATCCTAGGGCTGATGCTAACCCTAACCCTAAACCTAACACTATCCTAGGGCTGATGCTCACCCTAACCCTAACCCTAACACTATCCTAGGGCTGATGCTAACCCTAAACCTAACTCTAACACTATCCTAGGGCTGATGCTAACCCTAACCCTAACAATATCCTAGGCCTGATGATATCCCTAACCCTAAACCTTACACTATCCTAGGGCTGATGCTAACCCTAACCCTAACCCTAACACTATCCTAGGGCTTTTTCTAACCATAACCCTAACACTGTCCTAGGCCTGATGCTAACCCTAACCCTAACCCTAACACTATCCTAGGCCTGATGCTAACCCTATCCCTATCCCTAACACTCTCCTAGGGCTGAGGCTAACCCTAACCCTAACACTATCATAGGGCTGATGCTAACCCTAATCCTAACCCAAAAACTATTCTAGGGTTGATGCTAACCCTAACCCTGACACTATCCTAGGGCTGATGCTAACCCTAACCCTAACCCTAACACTATCCTAGGGCTGATGCTAACCCTAACACTAACAATATCCTAGGCCTGATGATATCCATAACCCTAAACCTAACACTATCCTAGGGCTGATGCTAACCCTAACCCTAACAATAACACTATCCTAGGGCTCATTCTAACCGTAACCCTAACACTATCCTAGGGCTGATGCTAACCCTAACCCTAACCCTAACACTATCCTAGGCCTGATGCTAACCTTATCCCTAAGCCTAATACTCTCCTAGGGCTGAGGCTAACCCTAACCCTAACACTATCCTAGGGCTGATGCTAACCCTAACCCTAACCCTCACACTATCCTAGGGTTGATGCTAACCCTAACCCTAACACTATCCTAGGGCTGATGTTAACCCTAACCCTAACCCTAACACTATCCTAGGGCTGATGCTAACCCTAACCCTAACCCTAACACTATCCTAGGGCTGATGCTAACCCTAACCCTAACACTATCCTAGGGCTGATGCTAACCCTAACCCTAACCCTAACACTATCCTAAGTCTGATGCTAACCCTAGCCCTCACACTATCGTAGGCCTGATGCTAACCCTAACCCTAACACTATCCTAGGGCTGATGCTAACCCTAACCCTAACCCTAACACTATCCTAGGGTTGATGCTAACCCTAACCCTAACACTATCCTAGGGCTGATGCTAACCCTAACCCTAACCCTAACACTATCCTAGGGCTGATGCTAACCCTAACCCTAACACTATCCTAGGGCTGACGCTAACCCTAACCCTAACCCTAACACTATCCTAGGGCTGATGCTAAACCTAACCCTAACCCTAACACTATCCTAGGGCTGATGCTAACCCTAACCCTAACCCTAACACTATCCTAGAGCTGATGCTAACGCTAACCCTAACCCTAACCCTAACCCTAATAATATCCTAGGGCTGATGCTAACCCTAACCCTACCCCTAACACTATCCTAGTGCTGATGCTAACCCTAACACTAACACTATCCTAGGGCTGATGCTAACCCTAACCCTCACTCTAACACTATCCTAGAGCTGAGGCTAACCCTAACCCTAACACTATTCTACGGCTGATGCTAACCCCAACCCTAACCCTAACACTATCCTAAGGCTGATGCTAACACTAACACTAACACTATCCTAGGCCTGGTGCTAACCCTAACCCTAACCCTAACACTATCCTAGGGTTGATGCTAACCCTAACCCTAATAATATCCTAGGGCTGATGCTAACCCTAACCCTAAACCTAACACTATCCTAGGGCTGATGCTCACCCTAACCCTAACCCTAACACTATCCTAGGGCTGATGCTAACCCTAAACCTAACTCTAACACTATCCTAGGGCTGATGCTAACCCTAACCCTAACAATATCCTAGGCCTGATGATATCCCTAACCCTAAACCTTACACTATCCTAGGGCTGATGCTAACCCTAACCCTAACCCTAACACTATCCTAGGGCTTTTTCTAACCATAACCCTAACACTGTCCTAGGCCTGATGCTAACCCTAACCCTAACCCTAACACTATCCTAGGCCTGATGCTAACCCTATCCCTAACCCTAACACTCTCCTAGGGCTGAGGCTAACCCTAACCCTAACACTATCATAGGGCTGATGCTAACCCTAATCCTAAGCCAAAAACTATTCTAGGGTTGATGCTAACCCTAACCCTGACACTATCCTAGGGCTGATGCTAACCCTAACCCTAACCCTAACACTATCCTAGGGCTGATGCTAACCCTAACACTAACAATATCCTAGGCCTGATGATATCCATAACCCTAAACCTAACACTATCCTAGGGCTGATGCTAACCCTAACCCTAACAATAACACTATCCTAGGGCTCATTCTAACCGTAACCCTAACACTATCCTAGGCCTGATGCTAACCATAACCCTTACCCTAACACTATCCTAGGGCTGATGCTAAACCTAACCATAACCCTAACACTATCCTAGGGCAGATGCTAACCCTATCCCTAACCCTATCACTCTCCTAGGGCGGATGCTAACCCTAACCCTAACACTAACACTATCCTAGGGCTGATGCTAACCCTAACCCTAACCCTAACACTATCCTAGGGGTGATGCTAACCCTAACCCTAACCCTAACACTATCCTAGGGCTGATGCTATCCCTAACCCTAACACTATCCTAGGCCTGATGCTAACCCTAACCCTAACACTTACACTATCCTAGGGCTGATGCTAACCCTAACCCTAACCCTAACACTATCCTAGGTCTGATGCTAACCCTAAACCTAACACTATCCTAGGGGTGATGCTAACCCTAACCCTAACCCTAACACTATCCTAGGGCTGATGTTAACCCTAACCCTAACACTATCCTAGGGCTGATGCTAACCCTAACCCTAACCCTAACACTCTCCTAGGGCTGATGCTAACCCTAACCCTAACACTACCCTAGGCCTGATGCTAACCCTAACCCTAACACTATTCTAGGGCTGATGCTAACCCTAACCCTAACCCTAACACTATCCTAGGCCTGATGCTAAATCTATCCCTAACCCTAACACTGTCCTAGGGCTGATGCTAACCCTAACCCTAACACTATCCTAGGGCTGATGCTAACCCTAACCCTAACCCTAACACTATCCTAAGTCTGATGCTAACCCTAGCCCTCACACTATCCTAGGCCTGATGATAACCCTAACCCTAACCTTAACACTATTATAGGGCTGATGCTAACCCTAACCCTATCCCTAACACTATCCTAGAGCTGATGCTAACCCAACCCTAATACTATCCTAGGCCTGATGATAACCCTAACCCTAACCCTAACACTATCCTAGGGCTGATGCTAACCCTAACCCTAACACTATCCTAGGGCTGATGCTAACCCTAACCCTAACCCTAACACTATCCTAGGGCTGATGCTAACCCTAACGCTAACCCTAACACTATCCTTGAACTGATGCTAACGCTAACCCTAACCCTAACAGTATCCTAGGCCTGATGATAACCCTAACCCTAACCCTAACACTATCCTAGGGTTTATGTTAACCCTAACCCTAACACTATCCTAGGGCTGATGCTAACCCTAACCCTAACCCTAACACTATCCTAGGGCTGATGCTAACCCTAACACTAACAATATCCTAGGCCTGATGATATCCATAACCCTAAACCTAACACTATCCTAGGGCTGATGCTAACCCTAACCCTAACCCTAACACTATCCTAGGGCTAAGGCTAACCGTAACCCTAACACTATCCTAGGCCTGATGGAAACCCTAACCCTTACCCTAACTCTATCCTAGAGCTGATGCTAAACCTAACCATAACCCTAACACTATCCGAGGGCTGATGCTAACCCTATCCCTAACCCTAACACTATCCTAGGGTTGATGCTAACCCTAACCCTGACACTATCCTAGGGCTGATGCTAACCCTAACCCTAATAATATCCTAGGGCTGATGCTAACCCTAACCCTAACCCTAACACTATCATAGGACTGATGCTAACCCTAACACTAACACTATCCTAGGGCTGATGCTAACCCTAACCCTAACCCTAACACTATCCTAGGGCTGATGCTAAGCCTAACCCTAACTCTAACACTATCTTAGGGCTGAGGCTAACCATAACCCAAACACTATCCTACGGCTGATGCTAACCCTAACCCTAACCCTAACACTATCCTAAGGCTGATGCTAACCCTAACACTAACACTATCCTAGGCCTGGTGCTAACCCTAACCCTAACCCTAACACTATCCTAGGGCTGATGCTAACCCTAACCCTAATACTATCCTAGGGTGATGCTAACCCTAACTCTAACCCTAACACTTTCCTAGGTCTGACGCTAACCCTAAACCTAACACTATCCTAGGGCTGATGCTAAACCCAACCCTAACCCTAACACTATCCTAGGGCTGATGTTAACCCTAACCCTAACACTATCCTAGGGCTGATGCTAACCCTAACCCTAACCCTAACAGTCTCCTAGGGCTGATGCTAACCGTAACCCTAACACTATCCTAGGCCTGATGCTAACCCTAACCCTAACACTATCCTAGGGCTGATGCTAACCCTAACCCTAACCCTAACACCATCGTAGGCCTGATGCTAACCCTATCCCTAAGCCTAACACTCTCCTAGGGCTGAGGCTAACCCTAACCCTAACACTATCCTAGGGCTGATGCTAACCCTAACCCTAACCCTCACACTATCCTAGGGTTGATGCTAACCCTAACCCTAACACTATCCTAGGGCTGATGCTAACCCTAACCCTAACCCTAACACTATCCTAGGGCTGATGCTAACCCTAACCCTAACACTATCCTAGGGCTGATGCTAACCCTAACCCTAACACTAACACTATCCTAGGGCTGATGCTAACCCTAACCCTAACACTATCCTAGGGCTGATGGTAACCCTAACCCTAACCCTAACACTATCCTAGGCCTGATGCTAACCCTATCCCTAACCCTAACAACCTCCTAGGGCTGAGGCTAACCTTAACCCTAACACTATCCTAGGGCTGATGCTAACCCTAACCCTAACCCTAACACTACCCTAGGGTTGATGCTAACCCTAACCCTAACACTATCCTAGGGCTGATGCTAACCCTAACCCTAACCCTAACACTATCCTAGGGCTGATGCTAACCCTAACCCTAACACTATCCTAGGGCTGATGCTAACCCTAACCCTAACCCTAACACTATCCTAGGGCTGATGCTAACCCTAACCCTAACACTATCCTAGGGCTGATGCTAACCCTAACCCTAACCCTAACACTATCCTATGTCTGATGCTAACCCTAGCCCTCACACTATCCTAGGCCTGATGATAACCCTAACCCTAACCTTAACACTATCCTAGGGCTGATGCTAACCCTAACCCTAACACTATCCTAGGGCTGATTCTAACCGTAACCCTAACAATATCCTAGGCCTGATGCTAACCCTAACCCTTACCCTAACACTATCCTAGGGCTGATGCTAAACCTAACCCTAACCCTAACACTATTCTAGGGCTGATGCTAACCCTAACCCTAATAATATCCTAGGGCTGATGCTAACCCTAACCCTAACCCTAACACTATCCTAGGGCTGATGCTAACCCTAACCCTAACCCTAACACTATCCTAGGGCTGATGCTAACCCTAACACTAACAATATCCTAGGCCTGATGATATCCATAACCCTAAACCTAACACTATCCTAGGGCTGATGCTAACCCTAACCCTAACCCTAACACTATCCTAGGGCTAAGGCTAACCGTAACCCTAACACTATCCTAGGCCTGATGCTAACCCTAACCCTTACCCTAACACTATCCTAGGGCTGATGCTAAACCTAACCATAACCCTAACACTATCCTAGGGCTGATGCTAACCCTATCCCTAACCCTAACACTATCCTAGGGTTGATGCTAACCCTAACCCTGACACTATCCTAGGGCTGATGCTAACCCTAACCCTAATAATTTCCTAGGGCTGATGCTAACCCTAACCCTAACCCTAACACTATCATAGGACTGATGCTAACCCTAACACTAACACTATCCTAGGGCTGATGCTAACCCTAACCCTAACCCTAACACTATCCTAGGGCTGATGCTAACCCTAACCCTAACTCTAACACTATCTTAGGGCTGAGGCTAACCCTAACCCAAACACTATCCTACGGCTGATGCTAACCCTAACCCTAACCCTAACACTATCCTAAGGCTGATGCTAACCCTAACACTAACACTATCCTAGGCCTGGTGCTAACCCTAACCCTAATCCTAACACTGTCCTAGGGCTGATGCTAACCCTATCCCTAACACTATCCTAGGCCTGATGCTAACCCTCACCGTAACACTTACACTATCCTAGGGCTGATGCTAACCCTAACCCTAACCCTAACACTATCCTAGGTCTGATGCTAACCCTAAACCTAACACTATCCTAGGGCTGATGCTAACCCTAACCCTAACCCTAACACTATCCTAGGGCTGATGCTAACCCTAACACTAACAATATCCTAGGCCTGATGATATCCATAACCCTAAACCTAACACTATCCTAGGGCTGATTCTAACCCTAACCCTAACCCTAACACTATCCTAGGGCTAAGGCTAACCGTAACCCTAACACTATCCTAGGCCTGATGGAAACCCTAACCCTTACCCTAACTCTATCCTAGAGCTGATGCTAAACCTAACCATAACCCTAACACTATCCGAGGGCTGATGCTAACCCTATCCCTAACCCTAACACTATCCTAGGGTTGATGCTAACCCTAACCCTGACACTATCCTAGGGCTGATGCTAACCCTAACCCTAATAATATCCTAGGGCTGATGCTAACCCTAACCCTAACCCTAACACTATCATAGGACTGATGCTAACCCTAACACTAACACTATCCTAGGGCTGATGCTAACCCTAACCCTAACCCTAACACTATCCTAGGGCTGATGCTAACCCTAACCCTAACTCTAACACTATCTTAGGGCTGAAGCTAACCATAACCCAAACACTATCCTACGGCTGATGCTAACCCTAACCCTAACCCTAACACTATCCTAAGGCTGATGCTAACCCTAACACTAACACTATCCTAGGCCTGGTGCTAACCCTAACCCTAACCCTAACACTATCCTAGGGCTGATGCTAACCCTAACCCTAATACTATCCTAGGGTGATGCTAACCCTAACTCTAACCCTAACACTTTCCTAGGTCTGACGCTAACCCTAAACCTAACACTATCCTAGGGCTGATGCTAACCCCAACCCTAACCCTAACACTATCCTAGGGCTGATGTTAACCCTAACCCTAACACTATCCTAGGGCTGATGCTAACCCTAACCCTAACCCTAACAGTCTCCTAGGGCTGATGCTAACCGTAACCCTAACACTATCCTAGGCCTGATGCTAACCCTAACCCTAACACTATCCTAGGGCTGATGCTAACCCTAACCCTAACCCTAACACCATCGTAGGCCTGATGCTAACCCTATCCCTAAGCCTAACACTCTCCTAGGGCTGAGGCTAACCCTAACCCTAACACTATCCTAGGGCTGATGCTAACCCTAACCCTAACCCTCACACTATCCTAGGGTTGATGCTAACCCTAACCCTAACACTATCCTAGGGCTGATGCTAACCCTAACCCTAACCCTAACACTATCCTAGGGCTGATGCTAACCCTAACCCTAACACTATCCTAGGGCTGATGCTAACCCTAACCCTAACCCTAACACTATCCTAGGGCTGATGCTAACCCTAACCCTAACACTATCCTAGGGCTGATGGTAACCCTAACCCTAACCCTAACACTATCCTAGGCCTGATGCTAACCCTATCCCTAACCCTAACAACCTCCTAGGGCTGAGGCTAACCTTAACCCTAACACTATCCTAGGGCTGATGCTAACCCTAACCCTAACCCTAACACTACCCTAGGGTTGATGCTAACCCTAACCCTAACACTATCCTAGGGCTGATGCTAACCCTAACCCTAACCCTAACAGTATCCTAGGGCTGATGCTAACCCTAACCCTAACACTATCCTAGGGCTGATGCTAACCCTAACCCTAACCCTAACACTATCCTAGGGCTGATGCTAACCCTAACCCTAACACTATCCTAGGGCTGATGCTAACCCTAACCCTAACCCTAACACTATCCTATGTCTGATGCTAACCCTAGCCCTCACACTATCCTAGGCCTGATGATAACCCTAACCCTAACCTTAACACTATCCTATGGCTGATGCTAACCCTAACCCTAACACTATCCTAGGGCTGATTCTAACCGTAACCCTAACACTATCCTAGGCCTGATGCTAACCCTAACCCTTACCCTAACACTATCCTAGGGCTGATGCTAAACCTAACCCTAACCCTAACACTATTCTAGCTCTGATGCTAACCCTAACCCTAATAATATCCTAGGGCTGATGCTAACCCTAACCCTAACCCTAACACTATCCTAGGGCTGATGCTAACCCTAACCCTAACCCTAACACTATCCTAGGGCTGATGCTAACCCTAACACTAACAATATCCTAGGCCTGATGATATCCATAACCCTAAACCTAACACTATCCTAGGGCTGATGCTAACCCTAACCCTAACCCTAACACTATCCTAGGGCTAAGGCTAACCGTAACCCTAACACTATCCTAGGCCTGATGCTAACCCTATCCCTTACCCTAACACTATCCTAGGGCTGATGCTAAACCTAACCATAACCCTAACACTATCCTAGGGCTGATGCTAACCCTATCCCTAACCCTAACACTATCCTAGGGTTGATGCTAACCCTAACCCTGACACTATCCTAGGGCTGATGCTAACCCTAACCCTAATAATTTCCTAGGGCTGATGCTAACCCTAACCCTAACCCTAACACTATCATAGGACTGATGCTAACCCTAACACTAACACTATCCTAGGGCTGATGCTAACCCTAACACTAACACTATCCTAAGGCTGATGCTAACCCTAACCCTAACCCTAACACTATCCTAGGGCTGATGCTAACCCTAACCCTAACTCTAACACTATCATAGGGCTGAGGCTAATCCTAACCCAAACACTATCCTACGGCTGATGCTAACCCTAACCCTAACCCTAACACTATCCTAAGGCTGAATATAACCCTAACACTAACAATATCCTAGGCCTGGTACTAACCCTAACCCTAACCCTAACACTATCCTAGGCCTGATGCTAACCCTAACCCTAATACTATCCTAGGGCTGATGCTAACCCTAACCCTAACCCTAACACTATCCTAGGTCTGATGCTAACCCTAAACCTAACACTATCCTAGGACTGATGCTAACCCTAACCCTAACCCTAACAATATCCTAGGGCTGATGTTAACCCTAACCCTAACACTATCCTAGGGCTGATGCTAACCCTAACCTAACCCTAACACTCTCCTAGGGCTGATGCTAACCGTAACCCTAACACTATCCTAGGCCTGATGCTAACCCTAACAATAACACTATTCTAGGGCTGATGGTAACCCTAACCCTAACCCTAACACTATCCTAGGCCTGATGCTAACCCTATCCCTAACCCTAACAACCTGCTAGCGCTGAGGCTAACCCTAACCCTGACACTATCCTAGGGCTGATGCTAACCCTAACCCTAACCCTAACACTACCCTAGGGTTGATGCTAACCCTAACCTTAACACTATCCTAGGGCTGATGCTAACCCTAACCCTAACCCTAACACTATCCTAGGGCTGATGATAACCCTAACCCTAACACTATCCTAGGGCTGATGCTAACCCTAACCCTAACACTATCCTAGGGCTGATGCTAACCCTAACCCTAACCCTAACACTATCCTATGTCTGATGCTAACCCTAGCCCTCACACTATCCTAGGCCTGATGATAACCCTAACCCTAACCTTAACACTATCCTAGGGCTGATGCTAACCCTATCCCTAACACTATCCTAGGGCTGATTCTAACCGTAACCCTAACACTATCCTAGGACTGATGCTAACCCTAACCCTTACCCTAACACTATCCTAGGGCTGATGCTAAACCTAACCCTAACCCTAACACTATTCTAGGGCTGATGCTAACCCTAACCCTAATAATATCCTAGGGCTGATGCTAACCCTAACCCTAACCCTAACACTATCCTAGGGCTGATGCTAACCCTAACCCTAACCCTAACACTATCCTAGGGCTGATGCTAACCCTAACACTAACAATATCCTAGGCCTGATGATATCCATAACCCTAAACCTAACACTATCCTAGGGCTGATGCTAACCCTAACCCTAACCCTAACACTATCCTAGGGCTAAGGCTAACCGTAACCCTAACACTATCCTAGGCCTGATGGAAACCCTAACCCTTACCCTAACTCTATCCTAGAGCTGATGCTAAACCTAACCATAACCCTAACACTATCCGAGGGCTGATGCTAACCCTATCCCTAACCCTAACACTATCCTAGGGTTGATGCTAACCCTAACCCTGACACTATCCTAGGGCTGATGCTAACCCTAACCCTAATAATATCCTAGGGCTGATGCTAACCCTAACCCTAACCCTAACACTATCATAGGACTGATGCTAACCCTAACACTAACACTATCCTAGGGCTGATGCTAACCCTAACCCTAACCCTAACACTATCCTAGGGCTGATGCTAACCCTAACCCTAACTCTAACACTATCTTAGGGCTGAGGCTAACCATAACCCAAACACTATCCTACGGCTGATGCTAACCCTAACCCTAACCCTAACACTATCCTAAGGCTGATGCTAACCCTAACACTAACACTATCCTAGGCCTGGTGCTAACCCTAACCCTAACCCTAACACTATCCTAGGGCTGATGCTAACCCTAACCCTAATACTATCCTAGGGTGATGCTAACCCTAACTCTAACCCTAACACTTTCCTAGGTCTGACGCTAACCCTAAACCTAACACTATCCTAGGGCTGATGCTAAACCCAACCCTAACCCTAACACTATCCTAGGGCTGATGTTAACCCTAACCCTAACACTATCCTAGGGCTGATGCTAACCCTAACCCTAACCCTAACAGTCTCCTAGGGCTGATGCTAACCGTAACCCTAACACTATCCTAGGCCTGATGCTAACCCTAACCCTAACACTATCCTAGGGCTGATGCTAACCCTAACCCTAACCCTAACACCATCGTAGGCCTGATGCTAACCCTATCCCTAAGCCTAACACTCTCCTAGGGCTGAGGCTAACCCTAACCCTAACACTATCCTAGGGCTGATGCTAACCCTAACCCTAACCCTCACACTATCCTAGGGTTGATGCTAACCCTAACCCTAACACTATCCTAGGGCTGATGCTAACCCTAACCCTAACCCTAACACTATCCTAGGGCTGATGCTAACCCTAACCCTAACACTATCCTAGGGCTGATGCTAACCCTAACCCTAACCCTAACACTATCCTAGGGCTGATGCTAACCCTAACCCTAACACTATCCTAGGGCTGATGGTAACCCTAACCCTAACCCTAACACTATCCTAGGCCTGATGCTAACCCTATCCCTAACCCTAACAACCTCCTAGGGCTGAGGCTAACCTTAACCCTAACACTATCCTAGGGCTGATGCTAACCCTAACCTTAACCCTAACACTACCCTAGGGTTGATGCTAACCCTAACCCTAACACTATCCTAGGGCTGATGCTAACCCTAACCCTAACCCTAACACTATCCTAGGGCTGATGCTAACCCTAAACCTAACACTATCCTAGGGCTGATGCTAACCCTAACCCTAACCCTAACACTATCCTAGGGCTGATGCTAACCCTAACCCTAACACTATCCTAGGGCTGATGCTAACCCTAACCCTAACCCTAACACTATCCTATGTCTGATGCTAACCCTAGCCCTCACACTATCCTAGGCCTGATGATAACCCTAACCCTAACCTTAACACTATCCTAGGGCTGATGCTAACCCTAACCCTAACACTATCCTAGGGCTGATTCTAACCGTAACCCTAACACTATCCTAGGCCTGATGCTAACCCTAACCCTTACCCTAACACTATCCTAGGGCTGATGCTAAACCTAACCCTAACCCTAACACTATTCTAGGGCTGATGCTAACCCTAACCCTAATAATATCCTAGGGCTGATGCTAACCCTAACCCTAACCCTAACACTATCCTAGGGCTGATGCTAACCCTAACCCTAACCCTAACACTATCCTAGGGCTGATGCTAACCCTAACACTAACAATATCCTAGGCCTGATGATATCCATAACCCTAAACCTAACACTATCCTAGGGCTGATGCTAACCCTAACCCTAACCCTAACACTATCCTAGGGCTAAGGCTAACCGTAACCCTAACACTATCCTAGGCCTGATGCTAACCCTAACCCTTACCCTAACACTATCCTAGGGCTGATGCTAAACCTAACTATAACCCTAACACTATCCTAGGGCTGATGCTAACCCTATCCCTAACCCTAACACTATCCTAGGGTTGATGCTAACCCTAACCCTGACACTATCCTAGGGCTGATGCTAACCCTAACCCTAATAATTTCCTAGGGCTGATGCTAACCCTAACCCTAGCCCTAACACTATCATAGGACTGATGCTAACCCTAACACTAACACTATCCTAGGGCTGATGCTAACCCTAACCCTAACCCTAACACTATCCTAGGGCTGATGCTAACCCTAACCCTAACTCTAACACTATCTTAGGGCTGAGGCTAACCCTAACCCAAACACTATCCTACGGCTGATGCTAACCCTAACCCTAACCCTAACACTATCCTAAGGCTGATGCTAACCCTAACACTAACACTATCCTAGGCCTGGTGCTAACCCTAACCCTAATCCTAACACTGTCCTAGGGCTGATGCTAACCCTATCCCTAACACTATCCTAGGCCTGATGCTAACCCTAACCGTAACACTTACACTATCCTAGGGCTGATGCTAACCCTAACCCTAACCCTAACACTATCCTAGGTCTGATGCTAACCCTAAACCTAACACTATCCTAGGGCTGATGCTAACCCTAACCCTAACCCTAACACTATCCTAGGGCTGATGCTAACCCTAACCCTAACACTATCCTAGGGCTGATGCTAACCCTAACCCTAACCCTAACACTCTCCTAGGGCTGATGCTAACCCTAACCCTAACACTATCCTAGGCCTGATGCTAACCCTAACCCTAACACTATTCTAGGGCTGATGCTAACCCTAACCCTAACCCTAACACTATCCTATGCATGATGCTAAATCTATCCCTAACCCTAACACTCTCCAAGGGCTGACGCTAACCCTAACCCTAACACTATCCTAGGGCTGATGCTAACCCTAACCCTAACCCTAACACTATCCTAAGTCTGATGCTAACCCTAGCCCTCACACTATCCTAGGCCTGATGATAACCCTAACCCTAACCTTAACACTCTCCTAGGGCTCATGCTAACCCTAACCCTATCCCTAACACTATCCTAGAGCTGATGCTAACCCAACCCTAATACTATCCTAGGCCTGATGATAACCCTAACCCTAACCCTAACACTATCCTAGGGCTGATGCTAACCCTAACCCTAACACTATCCTAGGGCTGATGCTAACCCTAACCCTAACCCTAACACTATCCTAGGGCTGATGCTAACCCTAACGCTAACCCTAACACTATCCTTGAACTGATGCTAACGCTAACCCTAACCCTAACACTATCCTAGGCCTCATGATAACCCTAACCCTAACCCTAACACTATCCTAGGGTTTATGTTAACCCTAACCCTAACACCATCCTAGGGCGGATGCTAACCCTAACCTTAAACCTAACACTATCCTAGGGCTGATGCTAACCCTAACACTAACACTATCCTAGGGCTGATGCTAACCCTAACCCTAACCCTAACACTATCCTAGGGCTGATGCTAACCCTAACCCTAACTCTAACTCTATCATAGGGCTGAGGCTAATCCTAACCCAAACACTATCCTACGGCTGATGCTAACCCTAACCCTAACCCTAACACTATCCTAAGGCTGAATATAACCCTAACACTAACACTATCCTAGGCCTGGTACTAACCATAACCCTAACCCTAACACTATCCTAGGCCTGATGCTAACCCTATCCCTAACCCTAACAACCTGCTAGGGCTGAGGCTAACCCTAACCCTGACACTATCCTAGGGCTGATGCTAACCCTAACCCTAACCCTAACACTACCCTAGGGTTGATGCTAACCCTAACCCTAACACTATCCTAGGGCTGATGCTAACCCTAACCCTAACCCTAACACTATCCTAGGGCTGATGATAACCCTAACCCTAACACTATCCTAGGGCTGATGCTAACCCTAACCCTAACCCTAACACTATCCTAGGGCTGATGCTAACCCTAACCCTAACACTATCCTAGGGCTGATGCTAACCCTAACCCTAACCCTAACACTATCCTATGTCTGATGCTAACCCTAGCCCTCACACTATCCTAGGCCTGATGATAACCCTAACCCTAACCTTAACACTATCCTAGGGCTGATGCTAACCCTATCCCTAACACTATCCTAGGGCTGATTCTAACCGTAACCCTAACACTATCCTAGGACTGATGCTAACCCTAACCCTTACCCTAACACTATCCTAGGGCTGATGCTAAACCTAACCCTAACCCTAACACTATTCTAGGGCTGATGCTAACCCTAACCCTAATAATATCCTAGTGCTGATGCTAACCCTAACCCTAACCCTAACACTATCCTAGGGCTGATGCTAACCCTAACCCTAACCCTAACACTATCCTAGGGCTGATGCTAACCCTAACACTAACAATATCCTAGGCCTGATGATATCCATAACCCTAAACCTAACACTATCCTAGGGCTGATGCTAACCCTAACCCTAACCCTAACACTATCCTAGGGCTAAGGCTAACCGTAACCCTAACACTATCCTAGGCCTGATGGAAACCCTAACCCTTACCCTAACACTATCCTAGGGCTGATGCTAAACCTAACCATAACCCTAACACTATCCGAGGGCTGATGCTAACCCTATCCCTAACCCTAACACTATCCTAGGGTTGATGCTAACCCTAACCCTGACACTATCCTAGGGCTGATGCTAACCCTAACCCTAATAATATCCTAGGGCTGATGCTAACCCTAACCCTAACCCTAACACTATCATAGGACTGATGCTAACCCTAACACTAACACTATCCTAGGGCTGATGCTAACCCTAACCCTAACCCTAACACTATCCTAGGGCTGATGCTAACCCTAACCATAACTCTAACACTATCTTAGGGCTGAGGCTAACCCTAACCCAAACACTATCCTACGGCTGATGCTAACCCTAACCCTAACCCTAACACTATCCTAAGTCTGATGCTAACCCTAACACTAACACTATCCTAGGCCTGGTGCTAACCCTAACCCTAACCCTAACACTATCCTAGGTCTGATGCTAACCCTAACCCTAATACTATCCTAGGGCTGATGCTAACCATAACTCTAACCCTAACACTATCCTAGGTCTGACGCTAACCCTAAACCTAACACTATCCTAGGGCTGATGCTAACCCTAACCCTAACCCTAACACTATCCTAGGGCTGATGTTAACCCTAACCCTAACACTATCCTAGGGCTGATGCTAACCCTAACCCTAACACTAACAGTCTCCTAGGGCTGATGCTAACCGTAACCCTAACACTATCCTAGGCCTGATGCTAACCCTAACCCTAACACTATCCTAGGGCTGATGCTAACCCTAACCCTAACCCTAAAACCATCCTAGGCCTGATGCTAACCCTATCCCTAAGCCTAACACTCTCCTAGGGCTGAGGCTAACCCTAACCCTAACACTATCCTAGGGCTGATGCTAACCCTAACCCTAACCCTCACACTATCCTAGGGTTGATGCTAACCCTAACCCTAACACTATCCTAGCGCTGATAGTAACCCTAACCCTAACCCTAACACTATCCTAGGGCTGATGCTACCCCTAACCCTAACACTATCCTAGGGCTGATGCTAACCCTAACCCTAACCCTAACACTATCCTAGGGCTGATGCTAACCCTAACCCTAACACTATCCTAGGGCTGATGCTAACCCTAACCCTAACCCTAACACTATCCTAAGTCTGATGCTAAACCTAGCCCTCACACTATCCTAGGCCTGATGCTAACCCTAACCCTAACACTATCCTAGGCTGATGCTAACCCTAACCCTAACCCTAACACTATCCTAGGGCTGATGCTAACCCGAACCCTAACACTATCCTAGGGCTGATGCTAACCCTAACCCTAACCCTAACACTATCCTAGGGCTGATGCTAACCCTAACCCTAACACTATCCTAGGGCTGACGCTAACCCTAACCCTAACCCTAACAGTATCCTAGGGCTGATGCTAACCCTAACCCTAACACTATCCTAGGGCTGATGCTAAACCTAACCCTAACCCTAACACTATCCTAGGGCTGATGCTAACCCTAACCCTAATCCTAACACTATCCTAGAGCTGATGCTAACGCTAACCCTAACCCTAACCCTAACCCTAATACTATCCTAGGGCTGATGCTAACCCTAACCCTACCCCTAACACTGTCCTAGGGCTGATGCTAACCCTAACACTAACACTATCCTAGGTCTGATGCTAACCCTAACCCTAACTCTAACACTATCCTAGAGCTGAGGCTAACCCTAATCCTAACACTATTCTACGGCTGATGCTAACCCCAACCCTAACCCTAACACTATCCTAAGGCTGATGCTAACCCTAACACTAACACTATCCTAGGCCTGGTGCTAACCCTAACCCTAACCCTAACACTATCCTAGGGTTGATGCTAACCCTAACCCTAATAATATCCTAGGGCTGATGCTAACCCTAACCCTAACCCTAACACTATCCTAGGGCTGATGCTCACCCTAACCCTAACCCTAACACTATCCTAGGGCTGATGCTAACCCTAACCCTAACTCTAACACTATCCTAGGGCTGATGCTAACCCTAACCCTAACAATATCCTAGGCCTGATGATATCCCTAACCCTAAACCTTACACTATCCTAGGGCTGATGCTAACCCTAACCCTAACCCTAACACTATCCTAGGGCTTTTTCAAACCATAACCCTAACACTATCCTAGGCCTGATGCTAACCCTAACCCTAACCCTAACACTATCCTAGGCCTGATGCTAACCCTATCCCTAACACTAACACTCTCCTAGGGCTGAGGCTAACCCTAACACTAACACTATCAAAGGGCTGATACTAACCCTAACCCTAACCCAAACACTATTCTAGGGTTGATGCTAACCCTAACCCTGACACTATCCTAGGGCTGATGATAACCCTAACCCTAACCCTAACACTATCCTAGTTCTGATGCTAACCCTAACCCTAACACTATCCTAGGCCTGATGCTAACCCTAACCCTAACCCTAACACTATCGTAGGGCTCATGCTAACCCTAACCCTAACCCTAACACTATCCTAGAGCTGATGCTAACCCTAACCCTAACCCTAACGCTAACCCTAATACTATCCTAGGGCTGATGCTAACCCTAACCCTAACGCTAACACTATCCTAGGGCTGATGCTAACCCTAACCCTAACACTATCCTAGGGCTGATGCTAACCCAAACCCTAACCCTAACACTATCCTAGGGCTGATGCTAACACTAACCCTAACTCTAACACTATGCTACGGCTGAGGCTAACCCTAACCCTAACACTATCCTACGGCTGATGCTAACCCTAACACTAACACTATCCTGGGCCTGGTGCTAACCCTAACCCTAACCCTAACACTATTCTAGGGCTGATGCTAACCCTAACCCTAATAATATCCTAGGGTTGATGCTAACACTAACCCTCACCCTAACACTATCCTAGGGCTGATGCTAACCCTAACCCTAACCCTAACACTGTCCTAGGGCTGATGCTAACCCTAACCCTAACCCTAACACTATCCTAGGGCTGATGCTAACCCTAACACTAACACTATCCTAGGCCTGATGCTAACCCTAACCCTAACACTATTCTAGGGCTGATGCTAACCCTAACCCTAACCCTTACACTATCCTAGGCCTGATGCTAAATCTATCCCTAACCCTAACACTCTCCTAGGGCTGATGCTAACCCTAACCCTAACACTATCCTAGGGCTGATGCTAACCCTAACCCTAACCCTAACACTATCCTAAGTCTGATGCTAACCCTAGCCCTCACAATATCCTAGGCCTGATGATAACCCTAACCCTAACCTTAACACTATCCTAGGGCTGATGCTAACCCTAACCCTATCCCTAACACTATCCTAGAGCTGATGCTAACCCAACCCCAATACTATCCTAGGCCTGATGATAACCCTAACCCTAACCCTAACACTATCCTAGGGCTGATGCTAACCCTAACCCTAACACTATCCTAGGGCTGATGCTAACCCTAACCCTAACCCTAACACTATCCTAGGGCTGATGCTAACCCTAACGCTAACCCTAACACTATCCTTGAACTGATGCTAACGCTAACCCTAACCCTAACACTATCCTAGGCCTGATGATAACCCTAACCCTAACCCTAACACTATCCTAGGGTTTATCTTAACCCTAACCCTAACACTATCCTAAGGCTGATGCTAACCCTAACCCTAACCCTAACACTATCCTAGGGCGGATGCTAACCCTAACCCTAACCCTAACACTATCCTAGGCCTGATGCTAACCCTAACACTAACACTATCCTAGGGCTGATGCTAACCCTAACCCTAACCATAACACTATCCTAGGGCTGATGCTAACCCTAAACCTAACTCTAACACTATCATAGGGCTGAGGCTAACCCTAACCCAAACACTATCCTACGGCTGATGCTAACCCTAACCCTAACCCTAACACTATCCTAAGGCTGATGCTAACCCTAACACTAACACTATCCTAGGCCTGGTGCTAACCCTAACCCTAACCCTAACACTATCCTAGGGCTGATGCTAACCCTAACCCTAATACTATCCTAGGGCTGATGCTAACCCTAACCCTAACCCTAACACTATCCTAGGTCTGATGCTAACCCTAAACCTAACACTAT